>NW_020954556.1:49799491-49909134 GCF_900497805.2 Vombatus ursinus | reverse complement strand
CCTTCCTTCCTTCCTTCCTTCCTTCCTTCCTTCCTTCCTTCCTTCCTCTCCCTCTGTCCACATAGGGAATCATACCCTTACTGGCAGATTCTTAGCCCAAAGGAATATAAATTTAGATCACTGAAACCTTGCAAGATATCTTGGGGTTTACAGGCTAGATTTCTTTTTTAAGAACTATGCCTTAAACCCAAATCACTCTGGCTGTCTTTGATTGGCTTACAACAGGTCCCAGCCTAAGCCTCCCTTGTTTGGGCTATGATGGCTCAGAATGAGTGTATATAGCAATTGTTTCTGTTTTAGCAGAAATTCTGAGGATCTTCCCCTCCCACATTGATTTTTTTTTTATGCTCTTTGCCTCATTTCTTATGTAGCCTTAATCACTGAATCAAACTGAGATCTGGGAAAGACCGTAGCCAAGAGGACTTCCAGGAGCCCACGTAATGGAATAAGCAGTAAATCACCATAACTCTCCTATATTTACCTCCAAACAACCATAAAATAGCACCCCCAAACAAATCCTGGAATGGCATAACCAGCAGAAGATGGGGTAAAACAATCTTTGAGCCCAGGAAACTTGGAAGATTATCAGGAAAGGTCTGTCTCACTTAGGTAAAAGGGGAGCACAGTCTAGGAAACATCACAGCAAGCCAGCAACAAGCCCCACCTTAACAAACCAGCAGGAGATCCTGAACTCCAGTGTGGTGGAACAGGCATATACCAACACCAGGAAACCTGTGGACAAAACCCCAAAGAAAAAATCGAGAAAGAACTTATGAAAGGGCTTAAAAATCACATAAGAGAGGTAGAAGAAAAATTTGGAAAAGAAATGAGAATGGTGCAAGAGAATTATGAAAAAAGAGTCAACAGCTTGTAAAAAGTAAATAACTGCTTAAAAAGTAGAATTGGCCAAATGGAAAAGGAGATGCAAAAGTCCACTGAAGAAAACAAATCCTTAAAAAGTACAATTGGCCAAATAGAAAAGAAAATACAAAAGTTAACTTAGGAAAACAGCTCCTTTAAAGTTAGAATTGGGCAAATGGGAGCTAATGACCATGAAACATCATAAATCAATCAAACAAATTCAAAAGAATGAAAAATAGAAGAAAATGTAAAATACCTCATGGGAAAAACAACTGACCTGGAAAATAAATCCGAAAGAGACAATATAGGAATCATTGGACTCCCTGAAAGCCATAATCAAAAGGAGGACCTGGTCTTTCCAGAAATTATCAAGGAAAACTGCCATGATATCCTGGAACCAGAGGGCAAAATAGTCATTGAAAGAATCCACCGATCACCTCAGGAAAGTTATAGACCAATTTCCCAGTGAATATAGATGCAAAAATTTAAATAAAATATTAGCCAAGAGATTACAGCAATTTATCATGAGGATAATACAATCTGACCAGGTGGGATTTATACCAGGAATGCAGAGCTTGTTCAATATTAGGAAGACTTTCAGCATAATTGGCCATATCGATAACAAAATTAACAGAAATCATATGATTATCTCAATAGATGTAAAAAAAAGCTTTTGACAAAATATATCACCCATTTATATTAAAAACACTAGAGAGCATAGGAATAAATGGAATTTTCCTTAAAATGATAAGTAGCATCTATCTAAAACTATCGGCAAACATTGTACATAATGAGGATAAGCTAGAAGTATTTGCAATCGAATCGGGGTGAAACAAAGATGATGCCCATTAATCACCACTGTTATTCAATATTTTACTAGAAATGTTAGCTTTAGAAATAAAAGAAGAGAAACAATTTGAAAAAATTAGAATAGGCAATGAGGAAACAAAGCTATCACTCTTTGCAGATGATATGATGGTATACTTAAAGAATCCTAAAGAATCAACTAAAAAACTACTTGAAATTATTAACAACTTTAGCAAAGTTGCAGGATATAAAATAACCGACATAAATCATCAACATTGCTATATATTACCAACAAAGCCCCAGAAGCAAGAGATAGAAAGAGAAATTCCATTTAAAATCACTGTAGACAATACAAAATATTTGGGAGTCTACTTGCCAAGACAAATCCAGGAACTATGTGAACACAATTACAAAATACTTTTCACACAAATAAAGTCAGATTTAAATAATTGGAAAAATGTCAGTTGCTCAGGTGTAGGCTGAGTTAATATAATAAAAATGACAATTCTACCTAAATTAATTTACTTATTTAGTGCCATACCAATAAAACTAACAAAAATTATTTTATAGAGCTAGAAAAGATAATAACAAAATTCATCTGGAAGAACCAAAGGTCCAGAATATCAAGGGAAGTAATGAAAAGAAATGCAAGGGAAGGTGACCTAGCCATACCAGATCTAAAACTGTATTATAAAGCAGCAACCATCAAAACTTCTTGGTACTGGCTAAGAAATAGAGTGATGGATCAGTGGAATAGGTTAGGGTACACAAGACACAGTAGTCAATGACTATAGTAATCTACTGTTTGATAAACCCAAAGACTAGCATCTGGGATAAGGACTCATTATTTAACAAAAACTGTTGGGAAAACTAGAAAACAGTATGGCAGAAACTAAGCATAAGCCAACATCTTACACTGTATACCAAGATAAGGTCAAAATGGGTACATGATTTAGACAGAAGGGCGGGACTATAAACAAATTAGGAGAGCAAGGAATAGTTTACGTGTCACATCTATGGAGAATAGAAGAATGTATGATCAAACAAGAAAAAGAGAACATTATGCAATGCAAAATGGATAATTTTGATTACATTAAATTGAAAAATTTTTGCACAAACAAAACCAATGCAACCAAGATTAGAAAAGAAGCAGAAAACTGGAAAAGAATTTTTATAGCCAGTGTCTCTGATAAAGGCCTCATTCCTAAAATATATAGAGAACTGACTCAAATCCATAAGAATACAAGTCATTCACTAATTGATAAATGGTCAATGGATATGAACAGGCAGTTTTCAGATGAAGAAATTAAAGCTATCTGCAGTCATGAAAAAATGCTCTAAATCACTATTGATCACAGAAATGCAAATTAAAACAACTCAGAGGTACCACATCACACCCATCAGATTGGCCAACATGACAAAACAGGAAAATGATAAATGTTGGAGAGAGGATATGAGAAATTGAGACACTGATGAACTGTTGGGGGAGTTGTGAACTGATCCAACCATTCTGGAGAGCAATTTGGAACTATGCCCAAAGGATAATCGAACTGTGCATACCTTTTGATCCAGCAATACCACTACTAAGTCTGTATCCCAAAGTGATCATAGAAAAGGGAAAAGGACCTACATGTACAAAAATATTTATAGCAGCCCTTTTGTGGTAACAAAATATTGGAAATTGAGGAGATATCCATCAATTGGGGTATGGCTGAAAAAGCTGTGATGTATGAATGTAATGCAATACTATTGTGCAATAAGAAATGATGAACAGGCAGGTTTCAGAAAAACCTGGAAAGACATGTATGAATTGATGCAAAGTGAAGTGAGCAGAACCAGGAAAACATTGTATGTAGTATCAGCAACATTGTGTGATGGTCAACTATGAATGACTCAGCTCTTCTTAGCAACATAATGATCCAAGACAAGGACAAAGGACTCACAAAAGAAAATGCTATCCACAGCCAGATAAAGAACTGATGAATTTTGAATGAAGATTGAAGCATATTTATTACTCACTTTATTCTTTTTTGTGTTTTTTTTCCTTTTGAACTGTTTCTTCTTTCACAACTGTGACTAATATGGAAATGTGTTTTACATGATGGCACATGTATAACCTATATAAAAATCCCTACTCTTTTCAGAAGAGAAGAGGGAGGGAAAGAAGGAGAAAAATTTGTAAGTCAAGATCTTATAAAAATAAATGCTAAAATTGTCGACACGTAATTGGGGGAAAAGTACTATGTTGTTTTTTTTTTTAAATAAAGACATAAGGAGTATACTTAGGGCCTTCTCCAGTCATCCTTATCTATATACCTTGCCACTGGACCCAGGTAGCTTCGGAGGAGAGAGTGAGGCTGGAGGCTTTTCATAGCTCTCCATCCCTTAAAAGCCCAATTCACTTGCATGTAATGTTGTCACCTTCATGATGTCATGGTCCTCTTTGAAAATGAAGGACAAACAAAGAATGATACCACATTGCTTCAGGGCATGTCATTTCAACTTCTAGTCTTGGCAGCTACATTGGCATGTGTGTGTGTGTGTGTGTGTGTGTGTGTGTACTAGGATACATACATACATATATACATATATAATATATATATACATATGCACAATGTGTGTGTTTGATATATAGTATGTATATGTAAAATATATGCATAAGCATATTTGTGTACATAACAAATACATGTATATCAATGTATGTGTATACATGTGTAAATATACATATGTATGTATACATATACTCTGTAAAGAGCTTTCTAAACCTTGAGGTGCCACAGACATGTTAGCTATCATTATTATTATTATTATTATTATTATTATTATTATTATTATTAGTGCCTCTTGTTGTTGTTGTTCAGTTGTTTCAGACATGTCTGTTTCTTCATGACCCCATTTGGAGTTTTCTTGGCAAAGGTACTAGAGCCGTTAGCCATTTCCTTCTCCAGCTCATTTTACCGTTGAGGAAACTGAGGTGAACAGGGTTAAGTGACTTGTCCAGGGTCACACAGCTAGTAAATGTCTGAGGCCAGATTTGAATTCATGAAAATGAGTCTTCCTGACCCCAGATCCACTGCTTTATCTACTGCGCCACCTAGTTGTCCCCTCTCCTTATTACCTTTGGTTTATTTGTATAGTTTCTATCTATATCTATATCTATATATGTGAATATGTATATGTGTATATAATTTCTTCTAATAGAATATAAGCTTCTTGAGGGCAGAGACAGTTTTACTTTTTTCTTTGTATCTCTAGTAATTAGCCAAGTGCCTAGCATAGAATGAGCACTTAATAAATGCTTTGGTGATTTTTTTTGGTACAGGGTAGAGGGATGCTTTCTTCATTTTGCATTGCTCCATAAAGATCTAGAGTTTTTTATCTCTCATGTTTATAATTTTAATGTCATGACATTCCATTACACTCATACATATGTGTATATATGTATTAGATAGATAGATGGATGGATAGATAGAGAGATATGAGAGAGAAAGACTTGTAGATCACTGATTTTTAGAGCTGAAAGGAACCTAAATCATGGGTGCATGATTTAGGCAAAGTAAGTGACAGGGCAGGATTTGAACCCAGATCCTCTGACTCCAAAGCCAGTTTACTTTTTCCATGTACAACACTGCCTCAATTATTCAGGAACTTGTTATTCAATCTCTGGGTTACCTAATAACCTCTTTGCTTTTCTGTCTTTCTCCTGCTAGGCCATTTTTTTTTCGTAGTTTGTACCTCAGAAGATAAGTTTATAGCATAAAAAGGAGAGCCAAGCCCCCAAAAGATTAATGTAGTTATTTGTTGGTAATTCTAGATAAAGTTTTGGTTGCTCAGAAAGATGAACCCAGTATTTTTATTTCCTTCTCTTCTCTTCCGTTCTTTCTTCCAGTGCCCACCACATACCCATCACACAGACAATAACACAAACACACACATATACACATCATGACTATGGATAACGGAGAGGTGCATTGTATTTGGATATCATTATGGCTTGTTTCCTCCATTAGAATGCAAACTCCATGAGGTAAAAAATTGGTTTTTTGGTTGGGATTTTTTGTTCATTGTTTTTGTTTTGTTTCATGTCTTTCTTGTTTCCTGGGACTTAGCTTGGTGCCTGGCACATAGTAAATATAGTAAATGCTTGTCACATGATTCTCTGGATCACATTGGGAGATTCCCTTCATTCAAACTGAGATATCAAAACTCAGTGATCAGGGGCCCGGAGGCATTGAAGACAATTGAGGTTAGCAACCCTGAGAGTTCAAAGCAGGTCTGGTTTTTAGAATGGAGTATGAAAAAGGGCAAGGGAGGCTGATGATGCCATCAGAACCATGTGTTAGTTAGATATTTATTCTCTAGTCATAGTATGATTTTCCCCTTTCAGTGTGTTGGGTTTTGTAAGAATAGACATAGAAATAGCGATCACTCAGATGTTATCATTAAAATGTATCAACACTGGCAAAATTTCTTCCATTGGAAACACATCAAAAGTACATTTTTATATGTACATATTGAATTGAAATAAGATCCTGGATGTGTCTGTTAGCATGGGAATGTTTCTGAAAACTTTTCAAGAAGTCCTTCTGCAGGCTTTTTTTAAAGGCCTCATGACATTATTGTCAAATAACTTCCTTTCATTCCGTCAGCCTTTAAATGCTTTTAAAAGCATTTTCTGTTCACTACCATGGAAATGCCACTGTTAATGTTCAGTAATGTGGGCTGAAGCATTTTGTATTTTTTGAGAGACCCTCACCTTCTGGAGGCAGCACAATGTCTGGGTCAACTATGTCAATGACATGCCGAAATGCAGTCAGCTTGCAGGAATATGAGTCAGAGTGCATATTCTATCTTGGGGATCCTCGGGCTTATCTCATTCTAAAAGCAAGCCAAGAGGCTTACCTACCTGTCCAAGCCAAAGATGCTTTTCTTTTCATTAAGTTTGCAAAAGCCTTCCCTGCTGTCAACTCAGTGGCTTAGGTGGGAATGTATGGGGGCTTTCCCAGTTGAGCAGCAAGTTTAAGAGAGACCCTCTGACTCCTCTTGATCTGCTGTGGCCTGTGATCCCCAGAGAGGTGAGCATTTGGTCTGAAGTGGGGGAGAGAAAGGTGTTGCCTGCTCAGGGGGCAACTGGTTATGAAGGAAGTGGTGTTGCTACTGACTGAATAGGCTGCCAGCTTCCTTACCTCTGGTTAAATGTGCCATATTCAAACAACTAGTAAATTAGGTGATGGCTGTTGAACATTCTGATGTAGCTTAGGCCTCTTCTCTAATGAAGGGCTGTGGGAAAGGGGTTAAGTGCTAGAATTCAAGATAATTAGAAGCCCCCATTGTTCCCCAAAGGCTCCTCTCCCTATTTTCCTCCTTGTCCCACTCCCCCTCTCCAGATCAGGTAATTGTAGGATCTACTTGGCATCAGACTTGGCAATAACCGTGATTGTTTTTATGTAGACCACAAAGCCCAGCCTTTAAAATAACTCTAAGTTAGCCATTTCACTAATCAACAATTTTGTTGCGAATAGACCAGATCGCCAACTTTTCTCCTCTCCTCAGTACCCAGTTTAATGTGCCACTAAAAAATCAACTTTCAGTGCTTCCCCTAACTCTCATTTGTGTGTTGTGAATTATTAGAAAGTGAGTCTTTGGTGGCTTAAACAGTCTTTCTTTTTGTTTGTATTTTTATCTCTAGCACTTAACATGGCATCTGGCATATAGTAAGCACTTAATAAATGCTTGTTTTCATGTTCCTTCTTTCCCCCTCCCCATTTCCTTCCCTCCTTCCCTCTTTACTTCCTTGTTTCCTTTTTTCTTTTCTTCCTTCCCTCCTTCCTTCCCTCTTTCCTTCCTTCCTCCTTCCTCCTTTCCTTCCCTTCTTCATCCTTCCCTCCTTCTTCCCTTCTTTCTTTCTTTCCCTCCTTTCTTCTCTTAGATAGGGGCTATATTTACTTACTATTGTATATCAGGAGTCCAGCAAGCTTATTTGGTCCCACAACAATAATGGAGTCTGTAGCAAACCTGGCACTTCATTTGAAAAAAAAAATAGAAAATGAAACCAAATGTCCATGGAAACACTAGTAGAATACACTGTTCTTTTCCTCAATAGGATCTGTATTTAACTAATGCTTTTATGGGGCCCAAGGACTTGAAGAGTGCTATTTCTCTCTCTCTCTCTATCTCTATCTCTCTCTCTCTCCCCCCCCCCTCCCTCCATTAAATAAACTCATTTAATTTACACAGGAAACCAAGGAAAGGGAAGCCACATATCCCAGAACAACTTTTAAAAGTGTCCAAATTCATTCCATATGTTTTTAAGAATAAATTATATCTAGAATAAACCATTAATTACAATGTTCTGTGATGCTTTTGTTGGATCAATAGTGTAGCGACTCTAAATGCCACTTTATGTATTCCCTCTCCACAACTCCCATTCTTTTCTTTCTGTGGTAGCGAGAACATAACAGGAGTGCCTTGATTGATTGGTGGAGGCCCTGCTACATTTCAGATGGTGTATGAAAATTGAAGGAGCTCACTGCATGCCCTTATTAAGGGCTATCCATCCACCCTCCCAGTGTGGTTCCAGCTACCCTGTTGATTTCCCTCTGCTCTGAGCAGTCCCAGGGGATTGCTTTACTCCACGTGTGTCTACTAATGCCCAGGGCACCTCATTCTAACTGGCACTCTGTGATGTGATATATATGTGTGGTTAATGCATGTCACAAATTCTAGAGAGTATCCCATGTTGTAACCCTTGCTAAAAATTACATTTTAGAGAGCACACTGGGACACTTAATTCAAACTTGAATTTTGGATAATTGCAAGCATCACCTCTCCCTACCCCAATAAATTTTTTTAATTACTAGAAGCATGTGGAGTCAAATAATTTGAGTTCAGATTTTAAGTCTGGCACTTACTACCTGGGTGACCTTGGGCAAATATTCAACTTCTTTGGGTTCCTTTTTTCCTCATCTATAAAATAAAGTGGTTGGAGTAGATGACCTCTAAGGTCCCTTCTATCTCTAAATCTGTAATCCTATGATACTGTAATAATTGCATCTTCTCTGTCTATAGCATTATACTATCCTATGCACATCTACAGTAAGAGAGGAAGTAAAATACATTGCCACTCTCCCTAGAATCTGATAATGTGAACATATTATTTGGGTACTTTATATGCTTAGATTTCAGCAAGGCATTTAACAGAATCTCACATGTTATCTTAGTGGACCAGATGGATAAATGGAGGCTAGATGGTAGTACAGTTAGGTAGAGTTGGAATTGATTAAGTGGCTGGAACCCAAAATAGTCCTTGATGGATCAGTGTCATCCTGGAAGAAGATCTCTAGCAAAGTGCCCAGAGATCTGTTCTTGCCTCTGCATTGTTCAACATTTTTATCAATGACTTAGATAAAAGCATGAATGGCATACTCATCAAATTTTCAGATGAAATGAAACTTGGTGAGATAGCTGATATAGTGAACAATCAAATCAGGATATAAAAATACCATAAAGGATAAATTGATTGCCAAAATCTAATAAGATGTAATCTAATAGTGATAAATCAAAGTGCTGTACTTGAGTCAAAAAAAATCAGCATCAGAATACAAGATGGGGGAGGTGTGACTGGATAAGTTTATATGAAAAAAAACCCCTAGGGTTTTAGAGAACACATTACTCATGCTCAACATGAATTGGTCCTTCACTTAATAAACATTTAGTAAGTACCTACTCTTTGTCAAACACTGTGCTAAGCACTAGAGACACAAAGAAAGACAAAACATGGTCCCTGCCCTTGAGGAGCTCACAATCTAATGAGAAGAAAACATGTAAGCAACTACACACACAAACTGCACAACTACATACAGGATAAATAAGAAATAATCAATACAGCAAAGATACTAGAATTAAGAGAGATTAGGAAACACAACAGTACAATAGCACAACCCAGAAAAGCCAATGCAATCTTGGATTGCAGCAATATAAACATCATTTTCAGTATGAGAGAAGTGATAGTCCTAGTTTTGCTGCTCTGGTGGGACCACATCTAGAGTATTGTGTTCCATGATAAGCTGGCCTCATCTAGGATGGGCAGGGAACTGGAAACCCAGGAGTACAAAGATTTTTTGAAGGAATTGTAGATGCTTAGTCAGGAGAGTGTGGGAAGGGCAGTGCACAATATGTCTCTTCGAGTATTTGGAGGGCCATTATGTGGAAGATGTAATATTAGGTTTGTTTTGCCTAGCCCCAGAAGGCTTAACTAGTAACAGTGGTCAGAAGTTGTGGAGACTCAAAAGGAAGAAAAATTTCCTGACAATTAGAACTGTTCCTATGTGGAATAAATAGGTTGCCTCATGAAGTAATGAGTACCTTTTCCCTGAAGATATTCCCACCAGGCATACTGTAGAGCAGATTCTTTTTAGGTATGAGTTGGTTTAAACCAAATGATCTTTGATGACCTCCTTCTAATTTTAAGATGCCATGACTTGATGATTTGGTTGTATAGTTGTGTAACTAAGTGTTCTTCCCCCTGCCCCTACACTTGTGTAACTAAATGTTATTTGCCCTGCCTCATTCCCCCCAGATCTTTCTTGAAAGGTCTTTTACTTGTATCACTTTCATTATAGGTTACTGGCACTTGGACCAATGAATTCATTGGCATCACTACTCCCCCTCCCAACCAGAAGTGGAGCACTAGTTTCTAGTTCCAACTCTGCCACTAATTAGTTGTTCACCATTCTGGGCTTCCATTCCTTTAGCTGTTAGATCAAATAAGGAAGTTAGATTAATGGTCTCTAAGATATCTTCTAGCTCTAATGTGCCATGATTCTGACTACTACTTACTAAGTCTTCATTGTTCTTCCCTTGAGTTCCCATGAGCCTTCTTATATAAATTACCTTAAGAATAATTTATGCCATAACAAAAATACTTGTCAGTTGAATCCACTGGACTTTTGTTCCCTTTTTCCCTTCTGTCATCTTGTTCTTTGAAGCAGCCTGTTTTCTCAGTGGTGACAGCTGGGAATGTATCCAGAAAGAAAAAAAAATCTTCTTGCATGTGCCCTCAATGCCAGAGAAGTCAACAGAGTGCCTTGTATTCTCATCTCTGCCATGGCATAACATTCTTATCTTCAGGCCATGGGAAGAACTAGGCTCTGAAGTTGGCTGCCCTTGATTTTTGGTGGGGTCACTTGTGAAGACTAACTGCTGATCAGAGAATTGTGGTGTCTAGAAAAAGGGAGGCAGTAAGCTTACTGTTCTCTGCCCTTGTCACAGCATGGATCCTGGTCTAAAGTAATCACTCAGTGAAAGTTTGTGGATTACTTTGAATTAGACCACAACCGGAGCATTATGTTGAGTTCTGGGTGCCACATTTTAATCAGGACATTGCCGAGTTGTATCACATCCAAAGGAAGGCAATCAGGATAGTGAGGGGACTTGAAACAGCAAAAGATTTGGGGGAGATAGAATAGCCATCTTCAGGGTAATTGAAGGTCTATTTCATATATGTATATGTATACACCCATATGTGTCTATTTATATTTAGGGTTAGACTTGTTCTGCATATATGTTTGTATACATGTATGTATGTGTACATACTATACATACAGCCATATAGATATATATGGTTAGATTTATTCTGCTTGGTTCCAAAAGGAAGAAGTAGACACAATAGGAAAAAGTTGCAAAGTCATATTTAAGGTTGCTATAAAAACAAACTTATTAAAAAATCAAAGTTCCACAGAAGTAGAATGGGCTACTTACAGAGTTAGTGGGAATTCTTCCTCACCGGATCTCTTCAAGTAAAGTCCAAATGGCCACATGCTAAATATTTTGTAGCTCCTCCAGAAGGTAAAGGGATTCTTAACTTGGGGTCTACAGAGCCCTTTGTAATTCTATATATTTTATTTCATGTATTTGAAAGCATAAGAAGGGGTCCATGACACAAAAAAAGCTAAGAACCCCAGAGCTAAAAAAATCTTTGAGTTCCTGTCCAACCCCAGGATTCATTGATTCTGTAACATATTGACATGCGTCAGTTCAGATGCATCCTCCTCCATGAAACCTTTCTTCATATTGCCTACCCGGATGGAAGGGAATCTCTCCTTCCTCAGATCTTTCACAGGACCTTGTCTGGACCTGTACATTCCAATTTGCATAGTAGTTGCTTCCCTTCTTTATTTCCTCCTACTGAATTGTAAGCTCCTTAAAGACAGGCCCCTTGCCTTGTTCATTATCAGATACACTGATTTCTAGCACACTGCCCTGCACAGAATGAGGCATATATACATGATATGTGTTTGATGAATTGATGAATATTTTTCATATACACAGTTAATTATGTAAACACAAGGTTAATCCAATTCAGCATTGAGGCTAACTGCTCAAGCCCTAACTAAAATACAAACTTCTACAGGAAACTTTTCCTAGCACCTTAATTCTAGTAACTCCCCTCCTTTAATTATTTCATATTTTTCTTGTATAGCTTGTTTGTATATATTTCTTTGCCCCCCCCATTAGATTATGGGCTCCTTGAGAGCAGAGATGATCTTTTCCCTCTTTTTGTATTCCTAGTGCCTAGCACAGTACCTGGCACGTAGTAAATGCTCATTAAATGTTTATTGACTACCTGACTGACTGAACAAGTAAGCTGGAAATCCACAATTTTGGAAAAAAATAGTCTTTTAGTTGAATTGGTCAATAGGAATAGTCCTTGAGATTTAAACAAGCCAGTGCTATAGACTTTGGCACAGGGTTGAACAAGGAGTTTAACTGGAGGTCCCTCATGAATTAATTTGCCCTGTGAATGGTTTTTCATTCGTTTTTGCTTAGTGTAGCCTTTGCACAAATGGTCACCCACATCTAGAATGCTCTCCCTTCTCACCTCCACCTTGTAGAATCTTGAGCTAACTTCTTTTAAAACACAGATCAGGCATCCTTCTCTAAATAAGGCCTCTCCTTGATCTCCCTACCCACCACAATTGTTAGCACTGTCACATTTCAAAGTATTTTGCATTTATTTTAGATTCACTTATTGGTATACATTTTGTGTCCCCCATACCTCTATCCTCAATAGAATCTGGCCTCCTTGAGGACAAAGTGCTATTTCTGTTGTATCCATTGTGCCTAGCTTAGCCCCTTGCAATTTGTGGCTTATTAATAAATGTGTTGTTTTTCTTGTTGTGGTTGTTGAATTGCATGCAGAATTTAGTACATAGTAGGTGATCAATAAAAACGTTAATTAACTGAAAAATAGGTTCCCATATATGCAAAATAGCAATCTATGTGGAATTTAACTCTTGCTGTTTGTAATTTTCTTTGTTGTCATTTCAAATAAAAACCTATCTAGCATATATTGTTATTTTTCTGGGAAGTAATGGTAACCACATTCCCATTTCTCAGCAAAAAAAAAAAAAATGTACATGCTGTGTGGTTTCAAATAGTAAGAACAGTAAATAATAAGTTTGGCTCAAGTTGAAAATGGCTTTTAAAATAATAGCCAAGTCTAAAAATGAGGACTTTTCTATTCAAAGTGTGCCCTGTCTTTGTGTTTTATAGGTATCTGGCCTTCTGAAGAGGTTCTGGCCTACTACTGCCTCAAGCACAATCAGATGTTCAGGTACCAAGCTGCACTTTAAAAGACACTTTGCAGGCCATTAGGTGCATTGTATCTGCATGCATGGTATAAAGATTTCCATGATTAAAGTCTTTAGATTAAATTTTAAGAAAAAGTTCAAGGTGAAAACATGTAGCTCTTGACAAAGAAATCTGGATGGCCTTTGGCTACTAATATTGCGCAGAGAGCTTTTTGCTACATGTCAAAGATTTTTGATTTCCACTCAAGGCATTTTATTTCACTTTGATTTGGGGAAAACAAAAGTGAAGCTCTAATCGATCAGTTCTGATTGTGAAGGTGAGAAAAAATAGACATTGTTCAACTTCTACTGAGGAATCCACTAAAGTACATTTGATAAATTGCACTACTATTTTTTTAAATGCCATCCCACTCCAAGATTTAAAGATATTTTATATAGTTAACAATATGTGTTTGAAAAGCATAAATGATTATTATCAACTCATGCCGCAGAAATATTTTTATCTATGACTGTGCATATCATATTGAACTAGTTGGTGGGATTTTTAAAATATCTGTTCCTTTCAGATTTCCTAATGATGCCTGGTAGAGCTAGAGAATATAGGTTTTTTCATTTTAATTCCCATTTTTTCAAAGTCATCAACTATGCGCTTACTTAGTTGTCCATTGCAATTCTAAAAGAGCGATTAGGAATCATGGTGCATGTTTTTCAAAATATGTATTTATTAGACTGATTCAATAATATACATTTTTTAAACTCCTTAGGTCCATATTTACCAACTAATCCATAATTACTTTGAACAACTAGATGGCGATTAAGTCCATTAAAAAAAAAACAACAACAATGAAAGTCCTTTCCCTCTATCCTCCCTCCTTTTCTTTTTTTTAGTCCTGCTTTTTCTTTTTACCCTAAGGCAAGAAATCACCCCAAAAAATGTGAAGAAGAAATGATTCTGAGGGTTTGAATGTACCAAAAAAAAAAAAAAGCAGGGCAGTTGAGACTTGAGGCTGCAAATCTGCCCTGAAAGTCCAGCATTTGCTTGTCTCCCTGAGCTTAAGCTTTTCTGTGGAGCTCCAATCAGGGAGCATCCCATCCTGGGTGAGAATGTCACCAGTAGAGGAGAGATTCTTAGGCACAAAGGGGAAGGTAAGTGCAGGGTGCCACGTCAGATTTCCAGTCTTAACTCAAAACAGCCTTACTTTTGTGAGGCCGAGTCAAACCTTGTAGCATTACTTTAGTTTTTGAGTTGGATGGGTAAGCCATAATATGCTCCTCCTTGTTTAATCACTGTGTTGTGTTGGGGTCACTTGTGATGTAAGTGTTACCTACTAAACACTCTTTGTATAATTGTTCTTTGTGGAGCTGTTTGCCTTTCCAAAATGTTATGTTTGCTTCAGAATTAAAAAAAAAATCCACCATACCAAAGTGCATTTATTTGTGTGGGTTGTGTGTGTATGCAGCTAGATATAGGTACACACACATATATTCGCCATTTACTTGTCTAACTGTTTTTGAAGGAATGAATGTGGATTAACAGTGTTATCCTTTCCTGACAATTATCTTTCGCTACTCTAGCCAGTTTAGTTCTAAAAGACAGCGCCATTGACAAGGGAAAAAAGGGAACCTTCTCAGATTTTTCAGCTCAGCGGTGGTAATGTTGCAGTGAACACTAATGAGGGAACCCCCACTGATTTGCCTGCTTTGTGACTTTTCTATTTCATAATTATTTTTAAAACGCAAAACGACATGAGGTAGCCTAGTCATGTCTCTACAACTTCCTGGTAGTGCCGTTCTTACTGCAGATGGCAATTTGTTCTTGTAACATATATGTCTCTCTGGCCATTTTCATCTAATTTGTATGGGTTCTACCATTTCTTTTCTCTCTTTCAGGGACCTTGCTGTGTGTGAGCTAGGGGGTGGCATGACATGCTTGGCTGGGCTCATGGTAGGTCTTTTCTCAATTCCAATCCCATTCAAAGGGAGGAACAAAAGAAAAAATGTTCCAGTGCCTCCAACTGCTGGGTCAGAGAACCGTCAACAGCGTCAGCTGCGGTCAAGCTGCCGAGTCTTGAGAGACCTTCTAGATTGACTTGCTTTCGGATCATATTGATTTTATGGTTGCCTCGATGAGCAGAAACATTTTACCTCCGTGTAGTCAATATCTCTTGTTGTGACATTCCAGGCCATGCACGGTCTTTCATTGCCATAGCTAAAGCATTTTTTTTTTCAGATTATAGTCCCATTTGCTAAGATACAGGAATAGCCTGGCGAATCACAGTTGGAGCACCATGATATAGCTGCTAATGTTTTGCCTGCATTATTACACCAACAAACATGATCCAGAGCTCTCAGTAATTAGATTCTTTTGAATTAGATTGGCCATTCAGGAACGTCGTTCACCATTCTCTGGGTTCTGAGTCATGTATTCAGGAGATATTATGTAGCAGCACAGTGCATTAGACAAGTTTTTATGTCTCTACAAATAAAAGCATATTGTTACACTGATTGGCATTTGACAAACCTGTCGCTCTCATACAATGTGTCGAGGTTACAGCCCAATGTGTGAGCATGTCAAAGCTCACAAAAAAATTACCCTTACAAAGCCATCTGCCTGCAATGCAAAGTTATATGAAGGGCATCAGGCAGTCAGACAGAAGCCGAGTGAAAGGCAGAGTGACAGCCTCGTATGATGGCTCTACTAGATAAACAGAAGCCCGCAAATGAAAGCCTCTCAGAATACCATCATCCGCTGTCACAATGCAATTACTGAACAGAATGATAGCAAGATAGAGGCTCCCGCAAATGGAATGATAAAAGTATTGACTGATTTGATTGAATGATTAAAATAATGCAGACATAAAATGAAAAAAGATTGAAGATTGTTACAGAGAAATAGGTGAGGAAGCATGATACTGAAGGCTTGTCACTGCTGTCTTCACTTCCACACAGACAAGCATATTTGCTCATTGTTTGCTGTGCTCCTTTTTTTTTTCAGGTTGCTATTTCTGCAGATGTCAAAGAAGTTCTGTTAACTGATGGGAATGAAAAGGCCATCAAAAGTATCCTTATTCAGATAGAAAACGCGGTTTGTTGTGCTCATTCCTTTTTCCTGGCCGAGGAACATTTGATAGAAAGAAAGACAGCATGGGGTATATATGTTTAAAAAAAAAGAGTTTCCCCTCATAAGTAATTAAAAAAGTAGAAATATATGGAATTCAGTGAACAAAAGTACATTGTTTTCCTATTGAAATATTCTTCACATCACTTCTTATCAAAGGGATGCATATTTATGAGCAGCAGAAGAATATATAAAATTTGGTTGTTACTTTTCAGATATTCTCTTTCTAATTTTTTTTTAGCAGAATCCTTTGGAGAAAATCTACCATTATATGAAATTATTTGTTCATTTAGTGTTTATTATTCTAGGTGAGACTAAGAAAAATTTACTTCCAGTTTTCTTTCAGGTATTAATCTTTTATATTATTATGTGAAGTGTATGGTATAATATTGTTACTCCCCTATAATGCTGTTAGCACTATAATTGGCTTGAAGTTATCTACATCCTTCCACTTAAAATGGCTATCAGTTTTCCATTTATTGCCTTTTATTTAGGATTATGAAAACCTATCTCCCTTTTTTCTAATAGGTTATTACAGTGCATACCCTATTATATTAGATTATGCTTTACTAATATGTACACAGAGTTGGTGAAAATTGAACTATACTTTAAGAAAGCAAGCATAATTTGTAGCCACTGCAACCATGGAACTGGTTTGTTCAGGGAAGGTTAATGGCCATTAGAAATCGAGAGGAAAAATGGAAGATATGTTTGCTTTGGATTTTTCAGTTTGTGTAACATTTGCATCCCATAAAGACAGACAGTTTATTTGATTCTTAGGCCACTGAAATGTCAGAAGGGTTTTGATTTTTTTGAATTGTATTTAAAATGGTCTTGTGTGTTCTTTGGATTTCCATTTTGGGAATTTGACTATCAATTATTATTTCTCTTTCCATGGAATTCGTAGCAGCTCTATCAGGCTGCTCATGCTGAAGAATGGTGACACAAGAACATCAGCTAATATTGTTCACTTCTACTTTTCTGTCCCCTTGGGAGAGCCCCACCCAGCTAATTGTCTGACAGACTTAAAAAAAAAAATCAGGGAGGAAAACATGACCAATCAAATCTCAGCCTCTCTGGACTTTTATCATGATCTACAGGGACTAATTGAAAAATTTTTTCCAAAATTTATTTTTAGGATAAGCTGACTGAATTTTATATCAAAGCACAGTTTTATTCCTTAACGCGTTAGTGGAAAACTAGGGATCAAGAAGGAATTAGGTATTCTCATTCAGCCCAATTTGATGATCTGAGGAAAATTGGGGAAGAGGTCAAGAAGAGAGAGATTTTAGCCACAAAAACTTTCAGGCCTCAGTAACAAGTGAATTTGCAAAGTGGCAGCTACCTCTTTTAACAGGCCGACAAACCAATTTGAACTTTTACCAAACTCAGGAAATATCTGTAGTCAGAATGTAAATTCAAATGCATTGAAAATACCCTCTCATTGAACTAAGCCACAAAGCTTCCCCCAAAGGGTAAAAATGTTAATGTCATTTAATTAATACACCTATGCTTTATAGGCTCCATTTTGAAGCTACCATCTCAGGTCTTGAAATCATAGAGTAAATCTCAGATTCTGCATTTACTCTGCTGGCCTTTCAAAGAAATGATTGGTGCAGCCCCCTCCCAAGAAAATGGATTTTTAACATTTGGTCTTCAGAAGCTCAGCATTCAGAGCACTTTATTGTGCTGGGTTTTACAATGGGTTTAATATAGCGGGGGGCCGTAGTGCAAGAGGCAAAAAAAACTTTATAATGTAGATAGAGTGAGCCCTTTCAAGAGCATATGCCAAAATGGGTATTGTGTTTTATTTTACTGTCTTCCAGTCTCTCCTGATGTACTTATTTTTATCTTGTGGTTGTTCACTATTAACATACTCTTTCCCATAAGAACTAGACCTAATCTTCTTTTTCTTAAGTATAAAAAAAGCAGATATAAAACCATCAAAACTAGTGATGATTTCTTGCCAGCTTTTAATACTAATGTTACTTTACTAACAGAGTTTATGGTTAGCTGGCATTTATCATAATCTGTTTTAATGAATGAAATACTGTTTTCTAGTCCTCTGCCCACTTTTTGTAGGAATCAATAATACCTTAAATTATCCATATTATTAATGTTCTATGACTGAAACTCTCCTTAAAATTACTGTTTACACTTTCTCTATAAAATTTGGAAAGCTTAAATGATGTACCAGTTATAGTATACTATCCAAAAATTACTTTCTACAAAAGTAAAAATGAATGTCAACAAAAAATGTGGCAACACTGCCAGGAGCCAGGAAATCTCTAAGCAAAGCTGCTAATTATTCTTAATGGGCAAGATGAGCACATTAAGAAACAAATGAATACATCAGTGAAATGTAATTGAAAATCAACCTGGCAAGAGTGCACTGCATCTGAGTATCTGTCTGTGTATTATTATCATCATTATAAAAATTATTTTTGTTGTTGTTGTTATCTCTGTTTAATGAGTGCAACTGGGTCTGATTTCTCTCTCTCTTAAGCTTATGAGGTCTGAGTTTTATATTTATTTGGAACACTATTTGTGACATTTGTCCCCCTTTCTTCCCTTTTTCATATTTGCCTTTTACATATAGGGTGATGAGTGGCCATTTAGGTTTGAATCTCAGTATTGCAGCAGTTTATGAGGGCACCCTGTTTTGTTTTGTTTTGTTTTGTTTTAGAATAAAAACACTGGCAGCATTTCTTCCAAATCTCTCCACATTGAGTCTCAAATTAAAAATGTTTATCTGGAAAAATGTCCTTCCTAGTTCAAAATTCTATGATTCTTTAGTATGTGGTCATACATGCCTCAAGATATTTAGTTTGGGATTAAGGGTGTGTTTAAAAGCCTAAATGTTTTCTGAAAGTGAGCAAGTCAATTTTTCCTCTGTTTCACCCTAGCCCTTAATCTAGATAGCTGGGCCATAGTCAGTCAGTCAACCGACATGTACTTACTATGTGTTAGGGACTGTGTTGGGAATCAAAAGAAGGGCAAAAACAGTCCCTGCCCTCAAGGACCCTATATTCTAATGGGGAGACAACATGCAATTAAATAGGTACATACATACAAGTAAGACAACCTGAAGGGAAAGATACTAGCAACTGAGAAGAGCAGGAAAGTGCTCATGCAGAAGATGGAGTTTGAGAGAAGTCTTGAAGAAAGCCAAGGAAGCTAAGAGCTAGAGGTGAAGAAGGAAAACCTTCCAGGCATGAGGATGGTCAATTCAGAGACACAGAAATGGGAGATGGATCGATGACGCATGGGACAATGTAGTTGAATGGCAGAGTGCACGGAGAGGAGTAAAGTCTAAGAAAACTAGAAAGTTGAAAAGGGGCCGGTTTGTGAAGGGATTAAAATGCTAATCAAAGGACTCTGTATTTGGTCTTGGAGCTTGCTGTGAGCTCCTGGAGTTTATTGAGTAGGGGAATGAGATGGTCAGATGTATGACTTAGGAAAATCCCTTTGGTGGAGTATAAATAGGACTTGAGAAAGACTTGACGCACAGAGACCAATTAGAAGGCTGTTTCAGTTGCCTGGGCAAGAGGTGTTGAGGGTCTGAACCATGGTGGTGGGTATATAAGTGAAGAGTAAGGGGTAGAAAAGAGAGATGTTGTGAAGGTAGAAATGACAAGATTTAGTAATAGATTGGATATGTGGGGTGAAATGAAGAGTTAAGAATCACACCAAAGCTGCAAATCTGGGTGCCTGGGAGGATGTTGGTATCCTCAACAGTAATAGGGATATTTAAAATAGGGAAGGCTTTGAGAAAAAATAATGAGTTCTGATTTAGACATGTTAAGTTTTACCTAAGAGACATCCAGTTAAAATATCCTTTAGGCAGTTGGTGATATGGGACTGGAGCTTAGGAGAGAGACTAAGGCTAGATTATATAGATTGGAGATTCATCTGAATAGAGATGATAAATGAACCATACCTAAAAGAATCCCAGAACTGCATAAACAGCATCAGGAATTTGGAAGTAATTCAACTTAATTCAGCAAACATTTATTGTTGCTACTATGGGCAAGGTACTGTGCTTATTGCTATGGACACAAGGATAAAAACAAAATAGTTATGGCCCTCAAGGTGCTTCTATTCTACTGGGGTTGGGATGGGGACAGGAGGATACCATATCTACATGGATAAGATGGAGATAGGGGTACCAACAAGACCTGTGATTTCATTGACAAAAGCAATTTCCAGAGAAGGAAACTCCCCCCATCAATGAAAATTGTCACCTTCTCAGTAACTGATAACTTTATGAGTGACCTGGGACATTGAGAGTTAAGTCACTTTCCCAGGGTCACATAGACAGTATGTGTCAGAGTTAGGACTTGAACCAGTCTTCCTGATGACTGATGATGATGATGATGATGATGATGATGATGATGATGATGACTGTCTACACCATCTTCTCCATTTGGAACTTAATTCTCAATCTGTTGTAGCACTCACTCCCCCATCTTTGGATCTGCAGTCTTACTATAGGTAAAGTCCTATGCCGATGCTTTTTCTGGGTATATCTTGGTTCTCAAAGACCCTGCCCATGGAACGCAAGCTGTTAAGTTTTTAAATATGGGCCCCACCAAGTGTCTTGGAGATGGATTACCAGTGATGATTGGAAGTGGGGGGGAGGGTACAGCAGCTTATTAAGCTCTCTACTAAGGCATGAAGGGATTAAAATGTGAATAGGTCAGAAGAGTGACCATATGAATGGAATCCTGGCATCTCAAAATAAAGAGAAAATCAAGTACCCATTACTAGTTTAGTACCATCTACTTAGTAGGTGCTCAATAAATGTTTGTATTGCTCAGATATTACCACCTACATAAGACCTTCCTTGATCTACCCCAGCTGTTAGTCTCTTTCTCTCTCTCTCTCTCTCTCTCTCTCTCTCTCTCTCTCTCTCTCTCTCCCTCTCTCCCTCTCCCTCTGATTTTTATGTACTTAATAGATATCTATCTTTATTTGTGTGTATACTGTATTAGCAGTTAGGTAGCTCAGTGAATAGAGTACTGGGCCTGGAGTCAGGAAAACTTGAATTAAAATCCAGCCTCAGGCACTTACTGGCTCTGTGACCATGGGCAAGCCACTTACTTCTATTTGCCTCATTTTTCTCAACTGTAAATGTGGACAACAACAGCGCCTATCTCACAGGGTTGTTGTGAGGATCAAATGAGATAATATTTATTAAGTGCTTAGCACAGTGCCAGGCATATTGCAGGTGCTAGATAAGTGTTCTCTCCCTTCCCCTTCCTTCAGAAGTTTATAAGCTCCTTGAGGACAGGGACTTTTATTGCTGTCTTTATATCCTTAGTATCTAGGGCACGGTTTTACATTCAGCTGGCATCTAACAAATGTTTGTTGAATAGAATCCTTGGCAGCATTTATAAATGAGAGAGGCCGAGCAGTGAGTGCCTGGGAAATTCCTAGTGCTGTTCCTCTGCTGTCTTGGCTTTCACGAATTAGAGGCTATGGGTATCTTTTTTTCCATAAGTGATTAAGGGCGCTGAAAGTTTTTGAGGAAGAGTAACAGAAGAGCACCTAGTATACTAGTGCCTAGAATGACCGAGCGCTCCTTAACCATGAGCATCAGCCCTGTAGTGCTGGCTCCAGCGCCAGGGATAACCCTGAGATCGTACAGAACCAAATTTATCATCCAAGTGATGTACCGTATTCCTTGGTATCACACTTCTAGATCGATCCTAATCCAAGCATTCACTAACTTGCATAACTTCTAGATAATGAATCTTGTGGTCTGTAAGAATCAGCATATTTCATTCAGTCCTTATAGGAGACAGTGCCTAGATTTAAATTCTAGTATCACTCACCTAACATTATTTAAATTAACACAATGCTGAATTTAGAGGATTAATTGATTTTCATAGATTCATGATATCCACCAGAAGTTCTGGTTCTTTGAGAACCTGGGATCATCATTTTCTGCTCAGTCCCATTTCCGCAATGCTACTGCCAACTAACGTAATTGACTTTCTATTAAATGTATTATAGATGAACTTGATATGCCTTATACATAGTATGTAATCAATAAATATTTGTTGAATGAATAAGTGCTAGCCACTGGGTAATGACTGACAATGATGAGTGCTCTGCAAAATGTAAGAAAGTATAATAGAAAGAGCACTGAGTTTGGAGAAGGAGGACCTAGAATCTAATCCCAGCTCAGATAATTACTATTTATATGACTTTAAACAAGCCACAACCTCTCTGTGCCTCTCTTTCCTCATTTATATAATGAGAGTTAGAACCCGATGATATTTAGTCAGCTCTAAATCTTATAGTCTAAATTTTATATATGAATATATATGGTACCATATATATTATATCTATGGTACTATATTATATATAGATATATATAGATATATAGATATATAGATATAGATATATATATATATGGTACTAAGAAAGTGTTAACCCCTAATGAAAAAAATCATTCCGTTAAATAAGTCAGTTGGGTAGGCAGTATTATACTATTATTGACTGTTCATTGTTGGTCATCAGCCGGTTGTAATGCAACTACATGACCCAGAAGATTTGTTCTAGCAAGGATATCAGAAGAGAACGTGTAGGCAAAAATGTCCAAAGAGGAGCCAGGAAGTTCAAGAAACAGAAGTGTACAACTTCATCAATTTGGCAAACATTTATTAATGTGCACAGTGCTAGGAAGAGCAGGTGCATTGATGCTAGTGAACATCTGCTAAAGCATTAGAGATTTTCATCTCTGTGGTAGGAACAATGTATAAGTCCTGTCCTGTCACAGTTTCTGATATCATATACTATCTTTTCATTTTAAGCAATTTCTTTATCTATAGCTTCTTTTAGAATCATGGAATCTTAGATCTGGGACCTTAAAGGCCATAGAGTCCAACATCCCACCCTATACTGCAATCCCTTCTATAATACCAAAGGCATGTGGTCATGCCACCTCTTCTTGAGCATTTCTGGGCGTAAGAATTTGACCCTTCTGTGAAGTAATGTCCATTCTCTATTGGACATTTCTCATTGAAAGACTCTTTCCTGATAACAAGCCAAAAATTTGCTAATTTATGAAACAAATCTACTTCTTCTTCCTTGTGTCAGCCCTTCAGTTATGTAAAGACCACTATAGTGTCCCCTGCAAGTCCCCTCTTATCCATGATGAACATCCCTAATTTTTAGTTATTAGTTATATTAGTGAATTCTTAGGTTTAGGGCACAACAATTCAGCATTATCAGTTTGTTCAACTGCAGCTCATTCAATTCCACCAACATCCATTGAGGACCTTCTATGGGCAACGGGATTTGTTTGGCATGAGAGACAGATTAAAAGGCAGTATTGAGACCCTGCTCTTGAAGAGCTTTTAATTTAATGAGGAGGGAAGGCAAAGTGCTGTGATTATTGACTATAACAAAGCATTTTCTTAATATTTTGAATATTATTGTTAGTGTTTTATCAGAGTATGATCTCTTTTTTTCTTTAGATGTATGATGTTTGGTTTTTCACATTGGTTGTGATTTTATTACATCAAGGAGGTATTAAATCAAGGAAACCAACATATTTTATTGAAAAAAATCTTTATTTCTCTAATAGAAGGCAGTGGGAAAATAGGCTGCATTTAGCAGAAATATCCTTAACAGCGTATTTTGCTGGAACACATCTCTGCAATTGGGTGAGATATAATGATAAACAAAAAGGGGAAATATCCCCAGAAATTAAATTAAAAGATATACTCAAAGTAAATTAGGAAAGACAACTTTTAAAAACCAAATAAGTGCATACTATGTACACTTGTGTTTAATGGATAGTCTGGCAGGCATTGCAATACAAAGAGATGTAAAATATAGCCCTTGCCTTCAAGGAGGTTATAAGGTAGTAAAGTATATACAGGGAAACGTCCCCACAAAACTTCTTTTATTTGTCTAGGAGCAGGGATGCAGAGTTGATGAAACAATGATCCACCTCTTTTTTCAATTCAACAATAAGCACACAAAAAATATCTCCCGGAATTAAACTATTAAATTGTTCCAAAGCAGACTAATCACTTAACCTTCAGACTGAAATGAATGACATGTTATAGTCTCATAGTTACATAATTTTGTCTTTTTTGAAAATAACAACTCAAGAAATTATTACATTGTGAAATTATTGCTCTGTGATTATTGATGAGGAAAGTGGGATCATATTTTAGTTAAATCAGAGTTGCCGAATGTTAAAATATGTAATACTATACCTTAATGTATCAAACATTACCTTGAAGGTCTAGAAATGCTGTCTTATGTGATATTTAATACTAATGGATGTTTTTTAATGACCTTTTAGAATTTTATGTTTACATTGCTGTTATTATTTGGAAAAAGAAATGTGTCTTGAAGGAAGAATCACCAGCGGCAAAATTAAAATTGGAATCCTATATTGTGGGCTTGTCTCTATCAGGTGTTTTGTTCAAGAGGAGCATCTAAAGATAGAATGTCTGTTTCCTTTTAGCCTTAAGCATATATTCTATAACCCTAGAATTCCATAACAGCTAGGTAACAAGGGGGCTCAGAAGTGATTGCACAATGTTCAGTTAATTGAAAATCACCTTAAGCCCTCAGCCTAACCCATAATATGGTGGAAAGAGCCCTGGATTTGGAGTCAAGGGGACTTGCATTCAAATTCTGATTCTACTACTTATGTGTCCTTGTTACTTAATTTCTGTCACTTTAGTTTCCTTATCTGTTAAATGAGAAGTTTAGAATAAATTATCCCTCAAGTTCCTTAAAACTCAAAATCCTTTAGTTCTATGCATCCTTCAAAAGCCTGGGTTCAAGTTTAGTGGACAATATTTGGCCCTACTCGTTATACATTATTCCCACTGTGTTAACTATGCTTATCAAATTTGCAGATGAGACAATATTATGATAACTAACATATTGTACAACAAATGAGATAATGTATTGTGTGTATGTATACATGCATGGCACGTGAAATGCTGGCACGAATCTAATAAAATGAAATTTAATAGAGACAAATGTGAATCTCCCACGTGGGTGAGAGACATGAACCTTATAAAGATAAGATGGGGCAGGCAGGGCTAAATAGACTATAGGTCATCTGAGAAAGAGCCCAGTTTCCTCATCTAGAAAATGGCAATAATAACAGCATCTACCTCCAAGGATTGTTGTTAAGGATCAAATGACATAATAATTGTAAAGTGTTTAGCAGAGTGTCCTGGCACATAGTGTTATATAAATGTTAGCTATTATTATTGTTGTAGTTGTTGTTGTCAATATTATTATTGTTGTTGTTGTTGTTGTTGTTGTTGTTAGGCTACTAGCTCATTCAGAGTTAACTATTGCAATGATAAACCAAAAAACTCCATGATGCAAAGGAGAGTAACATATGGAAATAAGAGGTCTAGGCAAAGTGATATGATCATTGACTATAGCAAAGATGTTCTTAATATTTTAAATATTATTAGTAGTATTTTATCAGAACATGATCTTTTTTTTCTTTAGATGCATGTTAGGTTTTTTACATTGACTCTGATTTTATTAAATCAAGGAGAGACTAAGAAATATGCATACATGTATGTATGCACCAAGAGGCATAGGGTCCAGCATTAGAGAGAGCCTCACTCTATTCTAGCCTGGTCCCATTGACGATATTGTTTTCTATTCTGGATGCTGCATTACAGAAAGGACATTGATTGCGTTGACAAGCTGAAGACTATCCAGAGAGCAAAGCCACACAGTGGTAAAAGGGCGTCATGTTCATGCCATCTGAATCAAGTGAAGGAACTGGGGGTGTTTAGCTTGGAGGGGAGAAGCCTTAGGAAGAACATGGTGTCTGTCTTCAAATTGGAATGTGGAAGAGGGGTCAGACCTGCCTGGCTTGGCCCCAGGGGACAGAATTTAGAAGTTACAGATGCAAATGCACGCTGGACATCAGGGAAAGATTCCTAACAACTAAACCTATTGAGAAAAATGGCTGCAGAAGGTCGTGGGCTCCAGCAAAAGGTAGTTGGCCACATGTTGGCTTTGCTATAGAGGAGGTTTTTGTTCCAATATGTTTTGGCCTTGAAAAAATAACCCCTGAGGTCCCTTCTGACTTCGAGATTCTGTGATTTTGTGGCCATCTGAGTCCCTTTCCTTTATAACTTAAGGAGAATGAGAACCCATTAGTGATATTGACTCCCTAAGAGCTACCTCAAAATCTGTGCTAATTTACCTAAGTAGAGCAGGGGTGGGGAAAAGAATGTATCCATTCAGGCAATGTTTTAAAACAGTTGTGCCATTTTTTTTTCACTAGCATTCACTTGAAATAAAATACTCCCAAACCACAAAAGACATTCCCTCTAGTTCTAAAAATAACATAGCCTAAACATTGCTATGAAAAATTTTATTAAAAAAAAAGAAATTTGCTTTTATGATATATGTTCATATACTTGCTGTAGCTTGAACTCCCAGAGTGATGGCTTTATACATTGTATAAAAATATGTAGTGTTAAGATGTTTACTGAAAAATATTAATAGGTTTCTGAGTTATATAATTTAACTTCACTGTGACTATTTTGTAACAAAATAATATGTTTTGCTTGCTAGATTAGTCATGCACTCATACGGCTCTACAGGTGTATGGTGTGCATTGTAACATGCTGTTGAATTCCATGGAAACCCCGAGTAGGGTGTGGTCTGAGTGTGGGGGAGGTTGATCAGGAACAGTCGTTAACTCTTTAGTAATTTTCTTTTTTGAAAAATAAAGATGTCAGCTGTCCCTTTTTGCAAGACATTTAATTTAGAAGATTTTCCTGAAATACTTTATTCCCAAAATAGACAGAACTGTAGGCCGATTGTGTCATTTCAGTTAATCAAAACAAGTAGTCAAATTAGTCTCTTTTATTTTTTTTTAATGAATGTAATTTAACAGTATTTAATGTGCATACAGGAAAGTTCACCCCGAGGAAAAAAAAATCTGCATTATAGCACTTTTGTAAACCTCAACAAAGGCCTTTATTAGGAGACCTAATTACTTTTCTCTACCTATTCCTAAGGAGAAAAGCTATCACAGTACCTGCTCATTCATTCAGACAAGAAAGTGTGCCTGGTGGTTCAAGCAGAGACATGGGTGTAAGATTCCTGTGGCTCTCTTCTTGCTGGGTGATTGTAACAAACTTAGAGCAGCTCAGGTAATCTGAGTTCTCTTCACTGCCCTGCCTTTCTGGGCATTCAGGGAATACCACTCGGGCCCTCTTTTGCTTTAGCTTTCTTAATTTATATCAAAGAGGGCCTGCAATATCCTTCACTGGAGTTCTAACTTCCTCTAGCAACTATGATTCTGTGTTGAAATGTAGGAAATTCTTTATCTAGTTAGAGAAATTAGGCTTGGCTCCCTGGAAACCAAGAAGCAAGCTTTGAAGAAGTCTATATGCCTATGCCCCACCTCTTCAGAGAGACAGCAACTACCCGAGGAGCACCCATCAGGATCTTTGGTTTCTGTATGAGGCCTGCCCTGGCTGTATTGGAGTCTCCACTTGGGCTCATTACTCTTATAAGTGAGTAGGAGCTGCATTAATGGCTAAGGTGAGAACAGAGGGAAAACATACTAGCAGTGACCAAAATCTCTTTGCCATGTTGTAGACCTTGTGGGATAGGTATGCCAGGATATGTCTACTACTATCTCCTTTAAGCCTCTAAAAGTTGTGGGGGAAGTAGAATAATTTTCAACTCGTAGTTTATAGCTACTAGCAATACCAGAATAGGAGAAGAAGGAAAAAGAAAAAGGAATAAAAACTTTTGGAGGACAGCCATGTAGACGCACCCGGGCTCCCAGGAATTCTGTGCACACAGTATGAGAGATGAATTAAGAGAAATAAGGTGATCATAGAATATTAGAAAAGGGAGCAATCAGTCTAACTCCCTCATTTTGCAGATGAGGAAGCTGGGGGCCAGAGACAAGAAGCAGCTTGGCCAAAGTCATATGCAATTAGCCAGAGATCTATGTCAACTATAATTCAGGCCTTTTGGTTTCTACTCCCTTATTCTCCCTCCTATCTCACGTTAACACTGAGAAGACACCATAAGATTTACATTTTATTTAGATCATTGTATTTTTGTCTTTACAAATATACATACTTATATGTGTGTATATGTGTATGCATGTATATATGTGTGTGAATATATAGATACACACATATACACATATATACATATAGACATGTGTGTGTGTGTATGAGTATATATACCTCAGAGGCTTGGCCATGCAACAATTTTAATATTTTTTAGTCAAAGAAACTTGTGAAGATCATCTACTAAAGTTTGAAAAGAGTTTCATTCTCCTCATGGCATAGAGGCAACCCTAGATTCTCAAAGGCTTTACCAGTGGTTCACAAGCTCTGATAATTTCTGTCAACTTATACAAACTTTGATTAATGATCTAATGGTGTAATATCATCCTAAGTCTAGACTAACTAAGGGTAGAGAGACTTATCACTGAAAAATTGGCCAGGTAATTCATTTTTTAATTGTAATAACTCTAAGGTATGGAAAATTTGCACTTGATGTTGGTGAAGGGAGCATCCACATTGTTGAAATCATAACTCCTTTGAAGTAAAAAAAAAAAAGATATAAATATGTAAATTGACCAGTACTCTACAGATTATTCTTAACTGCATCCTGTAGATGTGAATGACATCATCACAAGGAACCAGAAGGAAGGTGTGTTTAAGACTCAAGCAATATCAAGCTGGTAAGAATTTTTTCAGTGTAAAAACATTTTGGGTATTCACAAGTGTGTTCTGATGCTTTCAGTTTCTGGATTGGTAAATGTAACTATAATGGAAACTATTTGTGATCTGAGATAGGAAATTCAGTTCCTATCTTAAGTGATAGGAAATTCAGTTAGATTTTTTTTTAATGTATGATGTTTAAGAAGATAAGATAGAATTCTTTCAAATTCTGTCAATTCTGACCTGAATGAATAATGGTATTCATCCTTGACCACCATCCATATATATGTATGTATGTATATTTGTGTACATATATGTATATATGTGTTTTATATGTATATATGTACAGAGAGAGAAATACATCTTTGTACGTTATTTCTCTGATCACAGTAACAGTTATGGAATCCAAGATAGACTAGTTTTATGTAAAATGTCTGTTTATGCATTTTACCATAGGCATTACTTCCAATATTGGTGGTTTTTTGGCCACATATTATTTTTCGATTATTTGGTATTTTAAGTTTCCTCTATGTCCAGGATACTTTTCTTTCTTCAGTAGAAAATGGGTGAATAGCCAACAGTATTTAAAAGCTGAAGTGATTGACAATATCAGACTGATGGGAAGTAGCAATGACTCTTACTTATAAGTGGGTAAATACAGTCTGTGGCTTTAAAAATGTCTCTTCTATTATGATACTTAGAGCAAGTTGACTGGAATGTGCAGTATTTCTCATTATTCTATATAAGATTGAAAAAAACCAATAATGTATCCATGTGGCCTTAAGCTTGGACTAGAGAAAAAAAGGAAGGTCAACCTTTAGCTATGTACTCCCTTCATTTATAGGACAGTGCTGACTACAGAATGGAGATTACCATACACTTTTTTTGTATGGGACTTCATCTTTTGTCATGATTTCAAACCTGGTCTTTTAGTTATCAATCAAAAGCACATTTTCTACATTGTCCTCATTTACATTTATCTAATGCTTAAGGTCATTTGTGACCATTTGAGTGAATTTCAGCATATGGAATCAGTGAATAATAGATTTCAGCTCCATGCTGTGAAGAAAGATTGTGTTTTTACAAGGCATAATGTTGTTTACTGGGTGTTAATAATCACTAATTAATAAACATATCTAGACTTCTAAAATGTTGCATTTTAAGGGATAAAAATGTCAAGTGTTTAACTTAGTGAGAGCAAGAGCATTTTCTGCATAAAATAATTAAATCACATAAAGAAATGGAATGTGGTGACTCAACCCAGAGCACATCTAAAATGCTCAAAATATGAACTTTTCTGTTCTTTAGCATGCCATCTCTGAAGACACACTTCTGAAATAGAAGGCAGTATAAACCTACGTACGTATATTGTACTTCCTAGGGCCCTCCATGATGATGGCTTTCCTCTTTTCTCCCATATTAATCATGGTCAGTTTCTTCTCTCTTAACCCCTGAAAGCATTTTGTCCAGACTCTCCTAAGGCACTTGCCCAGAAAATAGATGGACGAATCAAGCCCTCAAGTGCCCTGATCTTATATTAAGACAATACTTGACCACTTAACCTTCAAGAAGCTAAGAGGAAGCTGCCTCCTGTTGCTGTAATGTCTGCCTTACCCTCATAACCACTGCTTTCCCACCCATATCCAGAATGATAAGATGAAAGCATTAGCTCTATGAGAGAAGAATGAAATGAAACATTTTACAAAAGAGCTAAGATACAGTGTAGTATTCTTTTTTAATGCCTCGACACATGTGTAGAATTCCTCCTCCAAATTGGAGGTGTGAAATAACAGCAGCTACAAATTACTAAAAGGTATTTACCATAGCTACAAAGCCTACATGTGAGCCAAATATTTCTGCTATTAAGAAATATTTCAAAGCTTTGACATGGGAGGTTTGTAATGGCAAAATGTCTCCCATAACTCCACCTATGGAGGAAAAAGTACAAGAGGAAAGTAAAGTTGTGATGCCAGAAACATAAGAAATACTGTTTCTACCATAGAATGAATGAACTTCCTCATACGGCACATTTTTGTTCATATTATGCTCATTGTATAGGGAACGATTCCTACCTTAACTATTAGCTTCTCTCACAACTTCCCACTTCCTCCATGTGTCATAGCAGGTCCCTTCTCTAATAACTATCCTTTTCTAAAGTAACTTTCTTGCCCTTCACTGCAAACCCTAGATGCCTTACCCCATTTTAACCCCATGTTGTCTTCCAATGTGTATATACAATCTTAAACATGAAGGCTGTTGATGAGATGGGCTCGTTTATTCATTCAGCTGGTTATTTATAGCATACCTACTATGTGCAAGGCATTTTGCCTTGGGAGATGATAAGCAAGAAATTATTGAAGATAAATGCCAGACAAGGAGGTAACTTACGCAGGAATACCTAACCACTTAGCAAGTAGAAAGTCATGTACTCAGACTATCTTAATTGTTGGATTTGCCTTAAAATGTCTCCAAGAGTGTGAATGCTTCTTAAGGAACCCCAGGCTTCTTGCATTTGTGTATCACCAGGTCTTTCCAGTGAATATCTTTTGCTTGACGATACACTAATTATCTGCTACTTTTTTCTCCTTTCATCCAATTAATCTGACCCAATGCCTATTTAAAGTGGTATTTTTTTTACTTTTAAACACATTTAAGTTTATTTTACATTATTAACATTTTTTCTCTATCACTTTTTTTAAAGCAAATAATATGTGCCAGGTACTTTATTAAGTGCTTTATAGATATTATTTCATTTTTCCCACTTAATAGTATTTTATTTTTTCCAGTTCCATGTAAAGATAGTTTTCAACATTCACTTTTGTAAGATTTTGAGTTCCAAATTTTTTTTCTCCCTCTCTCCCTTCCTCTCCCCCACAAGACCGCAATCAATCTGATATAGGCTATACATGTACAAACATATTAAACATTTTAAAGTGGTATTTAAGAAATGAAGTGGGGGCAGCTAGGTGGCACAGTGGATAGAGCACCGGCCCTGAAGTTAGGAGGACCTGAGTTCAAATCTGGCCTCAGACCAAACACTTGACACTTACTAGCTGTGTGACCTTGGGCAAGTCACTTAACCCCAATTGCCTAAAAGAAAAAAAATGTAAAAAAAAAAAAGAAATGAAGTGATCTTTCTATAAAACTTGCACATGAAATGTAAGAAATGTGATGTGAGATGAACCATTCCAAACTGAATGAATATGGACTTCATTGCCACTTTCCAGCCTTCTTCATAATATGATCTTCAAACCCAAATAAGCGATCTGGGATTGCTCCTTGGTCTCCATTGTCAGTCTAGATTATGTCATTTTCTTTTAGTAAATAGCTAGTTTTCAGGAGTGCTTCAACGGCCATGCTATGAAATGATTGGAAAATATATAGTCAAATAAAGTAGAATATATAGGATTGAGTAGCTGGCTTTTGAGGTCCACATCTGTTGATTTAACTTTATTTCCTTGGGAATAGTCATGGTAGTGTTGTTATTGTTGTATAGTTTACCTAGATTTTAGTGAAACAGTTGGAAAAAACCTCTTTCAATTGTTATGGACAATATGACTCCTTAGGTAGATTTAGAGTTGGTTGAATGGCCAGATCCAAAGAGTAGTAGTCATTGATACTTCCATGTTCAAATAGAAGTTCTTAAATGGGGCATCACAGGAATCTGTGTTTGGCCTCGTGCTATTTAAAATGTTTGCCAGTTATCGGATGAAAGATGGCATGGTTATCAAGTGAGGTGAAACAGCTGACATGTTGGATGGCAGAGTTAAGGCCCCCAAAATATCTCAGTTGGCTAAAATGATCAGCTGGCTCTAATAACACTAAGTTACTAGGAAGAAATATAAAGTCTTGTACTTGAGTTTTTGAAAACAATATAAATTTATGAGATAGGCAAGACATGGCTAAATAACAATTCATCTAAAGAAGATCTAGGGATTTGCAGCAGACTACAAGCTCACTGTGAGTCATGAGTATGATATGGCAGCCAAAAATTGAGCATAACATATTCTTATACTGTATTATGAGAAGCCTAGTATTAAGAAAGCCTTAAAAAGATTCTGTAAATTGATTTTCTGCAACAGATTACATCTTCATAGGGATACATTTGACTAACATGTATAGATAATTCCACTGTCTTTGTTGATTATTAAAAAGCATTTAACCACAATAGAGCAAAATAGCCAACTAATTAAAGTTACCTAAGTGCATTTAAGGAGAGAAATGGAAGATGTCAATGAATATTTGTTATTAAAAAGAAAAACAAAAAGAAGAAGAAAAAAAGAAAAGCTCTGCAAGGATTTTTTTAAAAATAGCCAACTGTTTTTAAAATAGCCATCAAAGACAGTAGAGACATCATATCAAAGGTGTGCTGGTAAATGTTTAATAATGTGCTCTCCAGGGGGAAAATGTATACACAGAATGCACTTTTATGTTTAATCTTCATTCTTAATATTTTCCACATCAGCATTACTTTCTTAAGTCTAGCCAGTCAACACAATAATAATCAAGCCATGATTTGTAGTATTTGCAAATTTCTGAAGTATAAATGCTCACACTGAAAATTTAACCATTGGCTCTTATGAGCCAGTTGGAATGGACTCCACTGCACCCCCTACATCATGATACAAAGGAAATCTATGCTAAGGGGAGCACACTTGCAAGAAAATTGAGAGACAGATTCCCTCAGTATTTAAAGGAGGGGGAGATACTAACAGTCTTGGGGGAAAACCTTATTCATACCGAAAAAAGGCAACCTGAAAGATCAGCAATTACCAACTTATAGGCCTACTCTCCTATCTAAACAATATTTGGATGAAACCCATATACAAGTGAATTGAGAACATTCTCAATGAGTTTCTTTGTAAAGAATAGGCAAGCTTTTGCAAATAATATTCTGCAGCAAACCATGTCACTATTTAAGAACTGACAGATCTAGAGAGTATAGAATCATATTGTGTGTATTTATTGATTATGAGAAAACATTTGGTTCAATACAGTAAAACACTGCCTTAAAACCTTTCTTACAACAAGGTGTCTGCCATCCAGATTCCAGAATCATTCAAGATTCTTTGAGAGATATAACAATATAATATCTGTGTTGAGCGATCCTCTGATAATAAGTATCAGATGAGGCATCAAACAGGGAGATTTATGTTCACCAAAGGTGTTCACTACTGTGCTCATTCATGATAGAGTCCAAATTAAAGGAGGACTCCCTGTGAATGGTTGGGTGGCCAAGATGCTTCCATTTGCTGATGGCATTGTTCTGGTTGCATTAACACAAAGTGCATTGTACAACCTCCTGTAAGAGATCTGTAACCACTTAAAAGAATTTGCTCTGATCATCCACCCAGTAAAGACCAAGTGGATGAAGAATGCCTGTCAGTGCTTCTTAAACTGTGGGTTGCAACCCCATAAGGGTTCGTGAAAGATTTGGCAACAGCAAAAGGTTTCTGAACATGCAACAACCAAAAGTTAATTAAAAATCAAACACGTAAATGAATCCAACATGTTTCTGGCAGCACTTGCGCAACTTGACTGCAGCCTTGGTTTTGAACACAGAGCATGCACACTTTGCACTGCACATGCCCTCAGGCCATGCAATGCCAATGAATGCTGCCGAACGTGAAAAGGGATCACAAGTGGCAAAAGTTTAAGAAGCCCTGGCATAGATCATTACATGCAACTGAATGGACAATCTATAGAGCTTGACCATCAATATGTATATCTGGGCAAATAGTATGAATGGATAATGAGTTAGACTCAGGATGAAAAGGGAAGAGAACAGGTTAGATTGCCTTTAAGAAATTGCAAAACTGGGGCAGCTAGGTGGTACAGTGGATAGAGCACTGACCCTGGACTCAGGGGGACCTGAGTTCAAATCCGGCATCAGACACAGAACACTAGTTGTGTGACCCTGGGCAAGTCACTTAACCCCATTGCCTAGCCAAAAAACAAAACAAAAAGAAATTGCAAAGTTTCTTTAATGACATCAAACTTCTTCTGGAAACAAAAATCTATGTTTTTTTAAAAAATTAATATATATATATTATTTTTCCCTAAATACATGTTAAAACAGTTAACATTGGATTTTTTTTTTGAGTTTTGAGCTCCAAATTCTATCCCTCCCTCCATCCCTGCCCCCCATCTCTGAAGGTAAGCAATCAGTTATAGGGTATACATCTTTTAAATGCAATATTCTAGTCCTGTTCTATATCTACAAGAGAGGAACACTATAGTCCTCAAAAGAGCTGAAAATGACTGTCACCCAGGGGAAATGAGAAGAAGTATGGTGAATATGACCAAGTTGCAATTACATAATTAATGAAGAACTTCAAAGAACAGTCAAGTCAACTAGCATTTATTAAGGGTCATCAATGTGTCAGGTGCTAGAGATACAAAGTAAGGGAAAAGACAATCCCTATCATATATATATATATATAATGAACCCATGTTAATTTTACCGAATTGTGGTTCATAGTTTTAAAATCCAAATGTGAACTGTATTGTGTGAATTGTAAGGAACTCTTGAGTATTAAACAATTCCTCTTCTTCTTCTTCTTCTTCTTCTTCTATTTTTGGCTAGGCAGTGGAGTTAAATGACTTGCCCAGGGTCACGCAGCTAGCGAGTGTTATATGTCTGAGGCCGGATTTGAACTCAGGTCCTCCTGACTCCAGGGCAGGTGCTCTATCCATTGTGCCATCTAGCTGTCCCCTATAATTACTTTTCTTTCAGTTGCTGTCTTGCATATAGGATACAAAACAACTGTGTGTACTTTCCTCACTAACATAATGATGATTAAATCACCAAGTTTATAGGTGAAAGGGCAGGAAATAACATCTCCTATTTAGTCTTCTTTTATACAGGAAAGTTCCCACAAGGATGTTATTCAGTTTCTTCTGTCTTAATGTCTCTACTTTCTTTTTCTGTTTTAAAAGAGATACAAGTTTCTGTTTTGCGTGTATCTCAAGCTTTGGGTAATAATAATTACTGATATATAGTTAATTAATGTTTGCAAAGTGCTTTTTTATCATAGCCTTGTGAAGTAGGTGTTATTACTGCCATTTTACACATGAGGAAACTGAGGCTTAGAGAGGTTACTTATCTAGGTTCAAACATCTGTTATATATTTAAAACTAGTGTCTTCTGATGCTCCTTCTTCTTGCCTTCTCCTACAAGAGGCTATGTGGGAGCAGCGAGGTGGCGCAGTGGATAAAGCTCTGGCCTTGGAGTCAGGGGGCCTGAGTTCAAATACGGACTCAGACACTTGACACTTACTAGCTGTGTGACCTTGGACAAATCACTTAACCCCTATTGCCTAGCAAAAACAAAATCAGAAAAAGAAAAAAAAAAGAGGCTATGTGGCATAGTAGGAAGAGAACTTGAGTTGAAGTCAGAAGACCTGAGTTCAGATTCAGTCGTTGCTACTTGTTACTAGTATGACCTAAGGCTTGAACTCTCTGGGCCTCAGATTCCTAATTTGTAAAGGGGCAACTTTGTGGTTCAGGAAGACCTGAGTTCAAATCCATCCTCAGACACATACTAGCTATGTGACCTTGGGTAACTCACTTAACCTCTTTCTGCCTTGGTTTCCTCAACTGTAAAAAGAAGATAATAGGGGCAGTTAGGTGGCGCAGTGGTTAGAGCACCGGCCCTGGATTCAGGAGGACCCAAGTTCAAATCTGGCTTCAGACACATAACACTTACTAGCTGTGTGACCCTGGACAAGTCACTTAACCCCATTGCCTAGCCAAAAAAAAAAAAAGATAATAACAGCATCAACCTCCTAGGGATGTTAGGAAGTTCAAAGGAGATGATAATTTTAAGTCCCTTGGCATAGTGCCTGGCACATAGTAGGTGCTAAATAAATAATAGGTATTATATTAGTATAATTGGTAGATTAAACTAGATGACATCTAGAGTCTCATAGTGATATAGATGGTAACTGAATTGTGATTTCATTGACATAGGATTCATTGACATGTATTTCACCCCATGTCCTGAGTAGTCTCTCCTTTATAGTTCCCTTTACACATGGTGAATAGAAGAATCTTTTCCTCAAAAATTCAGTCATAGTGGGCCTATTGACATGTTGATCCTTGTGTTCCTAGCATGCTTCTTCCTGGTGCAGGCTTCACACTCACCCAGAATAGGGCAGAAGCTGTAATAGACAGCCAAGTATGAACGTCAGCACTTCGAAGCCTGGTAAAATCAGCAAATAGCTGTCTTTGACTGTGAGGAAAGTCCTACATTTGGGCATTTGAACAAAAAAAAAAAAAACCTACCCCCAATCTAATGGTGAATTACTTTCCAAAGTAGCATAGCGCACTAAAAACTAAAATAGAAATTCGTGTCTTGTAGCTGAACTACCTTGGAGAGAGATCACCCTAAACTTTCATCCCAGCCTAAGCTCAGTGCACCTTTTCTTTTCTTAATCTGGGAAAGGTGCTTCACACTTCGTAGGAAATAAAAGAACTGCCAGCTCGCCAGACATTGTACATAAATGTACCTTAAGTATAAAGAATGAAAACATTTGTTAATTCCCTGATTTAGTATCCAAATGATACATGGCTGCAATTTACAATCCATTAGTTCTGATTTTTGTTATTACTTTGTTTTGGTACCATGTAAGTTAATCAGCTGTCATGATCATAGAATCAGAGAAATCTGAGATGGAAAATATAATTAGTAAAATAATTAGTACCTTTCATTCAAGGATCTCAAAATTCTTTACCAATCCTCCTTACCCAGGGTAGAGTATGTAGGTCACTAAGACGAGGTGGTCCAAATGTCAGGCAACATTTGAATTTCACTTTTGAACTCCGAATCACTTTTGCTTTACACTTTCATGACAGTTGTCAGAGTCATAAAGGGTCAAAGGGTAGAGTTAGTCTTAAGGTCAAGCCAGGAACATACAATTGATAAACTAGAATACTCTCTGGGAATTTTTTATTAAACTCACTAGCACTTAATTGATTTAAAAGGCCCAGCCTTCTATCCATTAAAACCAATTCTGCCTACTTATTCTGTTTATTTTGCAGCCATCCTAAACCTCCAGAAAAAGAAAGCAAATTATACACAGTCAATTAATTGTATGTATGCAGTTTATCTAATTTGCAATTATCTATAGTGAATTTTTCCTTTAGACCTGGCCCTTCTTCACCCTCCCTGCACCCCGTCCCCACCCAGATAGCCTCCAGTTTACAAATTAATTTTAATGTCAACTTAAATATATAATGAGAAAGGTAAATCTGTTGCAAGAAAATCAGATACATGAAACTTTTGTTATCCTGTCTTAGATAACCTCTGCTACTATTCCCCTTCGTTCATCTGCATAATCAAATCCAAAAATGGGTTCTTGCTAATTCAAGAATTTGGAATCCACTCTATATTTTTGTTCCCATTTTACAGATAAACCTAATTCAATCCTGGGAAAGGCTGTCATTTTCCCATGGTGACCCATTGAATTTGTGGTTAAAGGATGAATTAAAATCAGTATCTCCTATTGTACAAAAATGTTAAAACTTCTCTGTCTTTAACAATGAACATTCTTAATATTTTATTAACCCATTTTTTTGTCATTTGCTTTTTTGATGAGGCAATTGGGGTTAAGTGACTTGCCCAGGGTCACACAGCTAAGTAAGTGTCAAGTGTCTGAGGCCAGATGTTGTGTGAAGTGCTAGGAACATAAATAGTCACTGCTCTCAGGGAAAGAACATGCATCTGTAAAGTACATACAAAATAAGTACAAGGTAGGTTGGGGAGGGAGGGCACTAGCAGTTGGGGGATAGAAGGAATCAGGAAACATTTCATGTAAAACCTGGCCCTTAAGCTAAGCTTTGAAGGAAGTAAAGGATTCACAAGGCAGAGTGAGGACGGAATGTGTTCTAGAGATGGGGAATGGAGTATCATAGTGTGTTGATAGGTGGATTGGAATGTAGAATGCAGGCAAGAACAATGGATAGTGAGATGGGAAAGGTAGGATGGGGCCAGGTAAATGGAGGAGCTCATATTTTATCCTAGAGGTAACAGGAAGCCACTGAAGTCTTTTAATAGGGGAATGACATGGTCAGATCTGCACTTAAGGAAAATCACTTCTGCAGACGTGTGGAAGATAGATTGGAGTAGGGAGAAATTTAAGGGAAAGAGGCCAGTTGGGAGGCCATTGCAATTTCCTAGGCAAGAGGTGATGAGGCCCTGAAGTAAGGTAGTAGCCTTGTGAATAGTGAGAAGGGGACATGCAGGAGTTATTATAGAGGCAGAAATGAAAGATTTACAAATCTGATTAATTGGATAGATAGACCAGAGTAACAGTACCTCCATCCAGGATATCCTGAAACCCAAGCCCATCACGATCCTGGCCTTCCTCTTTACCACTGGCTGTATCTGTACTCCCTACACACACACACACACACACACACACACACACACACACACACACACACACCTGGCTGCACCAATACTCCTATCCACTCCCTTACCCCACTTCTCTCTCATTCAGATTAGAGAAGGAATAGCAAGCCATAGCTGACCCAAACCTAGCACACTCTGCTAGATGGGTGGGAACAAACTTCAACATCACCCATTTTCCCCCTATAGCATAATCAATCAAGAGTGACTAAGACCCTATATCACTGACCTTTGCCCTGCAACAATACCCTTTAAAGAGCTGTGAGCTTTAATTTTCATCTCTCACCCACTTACTGCTCCTATAGCTAACAATTTCCCATACTCCCTATCCCTGAATTAATTAATCACCTGCAACGCAGGAGAAAATGATACCCGACTCTCACTTTCTTTTCTCTCATCCTCATTTTCCTTAACCCTACCCTACCCTTGTCCTCGTCTAGCCCTGCCCACCCCTTTCACTATGCCCTCTGGTTTTCCTTTTTCATAGTAAAAACATTTCCCTTACCTCAGACCTTTTTCTCTCATACTCCTATCTTCTCTGAGATCAGCTCCTACCTCATAACACTGTATCTTTGGCCATCCTGTCCACCACTGATTGTACTTCCAACAACCCTCCCTACCTCCACACTGGTCATAGAGGGAGAGTCACACTCTCCGTTTATCACCTTCACTCAGCAACCTCTCTTCCTTTGAAATTCACAGTATCAACACTTTTCACCCAATTAAGATTATGGTGGCTGTTGGATGATGGCCCTATGGTAATTTTTATGATACTGAAAAGAGATGAAGGAAGTCACATAACTGTGCTGACTGGATATACCATATATTCATATTATCCAACTTCAACTGGGCCCTCGCTGCAGCTAGGCAATCATTTTATTGTTCCCTAATTGATTCCCCTATCTCATTCCCCAGAAAAAAATTTTCCAAACCTTTCATTCCCTCCTGGAGCCTCTCATCTTCCTCCTTACCTCCTTCCTTCCCCAAGGATGTTCTCTTTCTTTACTGAGAAAGGCTATTTGACATTAGCTCCCTCTTATCTTCATCTCAAAAAACCCTTTACATTATTCCTCACTCTCTTCTCCTTTCTCCCAGTCTTGGACAATGAAGTGCTCCTCCTTGTTGAGGCCAACCCCTATTCATATGCCCTTGGTGTCATCCTCTCTCATCTTTAGCAGATTGCAATATACTGGAAAAGACACCAGGGGATCAAGATTCATGTAGAGGGGTTGGTATTGGCTTCAATACAGTCACCTCTCCCTCACTCTCTTTCTCCCCCCTGTGCTTTGTCTTCCCTCATCACCTCTTGCCTAAATTATTAGTCTCTTAATTGGTCTCCCTACCTCAAGTGTCTTCTTAGTTCAACTCATTCTCCACATTAATGCCAAAGTTATTTTTGATAAGTGCAGCTCTCACTATGTGAAACTCCTTTGTTTAGCTTTTAAAGACCTTCAGAACTTTGTCACAACCTATCTTCTCAGCCTCACTGTATTTTCTCCCTCTCCTCCACTTTGTGATCTGGATAAACTGGCCTCTTTATTCCTCACACACAGTACTCTGTATCCCATCTCTGTGCCTTTGAGGTAGTTATCCCTCATACATGGAGTGTACTGTCTTCTCACCACTATCTCAAAGAATCCTTCTCTTCCTTCAATAGGCACCTCAAGTACTACTTATCTTGCTATATAGTATGAGATGTTGGTCCATATCTAATTTCTGCCATATTGCTTTCAAGTGTTCCCAACCGTTTTTGTCAAATAATGAGTTATTACCCCGATAGCTGGGGTCTTTGGATTTAACACTACACTATTATGTTGGTTTGCTTCCATGTGCTATTGCCTAATCTAGTTCTCTAATTGACCTCTCTATTTTTTAACCAGTACCACATAGTTTTGGGTGTTTTTTTTTTTTTAAGGATTATTGCTTTGTACTATAGTTTGAGTATGCTTCTATGAGACTCTTTTTTCCGCTTAAAAAAAATTCCCTTGAGACTCTTGATCTGTTGTTTCTCCAGATGACTTTTATTATTTTTTTCCTGCCTCTATAATATAATCCTTTCTTTGACTGGTATGGCACTAAATAAACATTGGTAACTTTGGAGAGAGAAGTTCCAGTCATAAGCCAAATTGCAAATGGTTGAGATATGAGTGACAGGAGAAGCAATGAATGTAGACAGATTTTTGTAGGACTTTGCCTGAGAAAAGGAGGAGAGATATTGGATAATATCTTGAGGATATGGTGAAGGTTGTTGTTTATTTTTAATGGGGAAAACTTGGGCATGTTTACAGGCACCAGGGAAAGAAATAATAGCTATGTAAAGACTGAAGATTATTAGAAAGAGAAGGGAATGATTTAGGGGACAGTGTGCTAGAGAATAGAGTGGTATATGGGATCAAGGACACATGTAGAAGAGTTGACCATGGCAAGAGGGCCCACCTCTTTGTCAGAGAGTGGAGTAAAGAAGGAGAGAGTAGGGAATGATGTAAAAGGGTTTTGAGTTGAAGAGAAGGGGAGAAAGTAAGTTCACTGTAGTTAGCCTCTATTTTCCCAGTAAAATATAAGGCAAAGGCTTGGGGAGAAAGGAAAAATGTGAGAGAATTGAGAGAAGAAGAGAAGCTTTGGAATAGTATCTGAGTTTAGCAGGATAGAAAACCAATTAAGAAAGAGTAAAAGTATTGCCTTGTTTCATTTAAGATCTAGTTGAGGTTAGATAGCAGAAATTTTTCATGGTTTCCATCAGCATTAGAGTTTTGACTTCCTTCTTTTCTATTCAGTAAAACTTAGGAGTAGAAGAGGGAGATGGCAGAAGCAATTTAGAGTTGGGTTTTGCAAATGTTTACATAATTTAAATATTATATTGTTTTGGCAACTGTCTTAAGAGTTGTGCTTATTTAGCTAGCTTGTCATTCTTTGCTGCATCTTCATCCAAGTTATATCTGCTAGCCATGGATACCCCCCAATACTCAGTCCTAGGCTCTCTTCTCTTCTCCCTTTATACAGTTTTACTTTGTGATCTCATCAGCTCCCATGGATTCAGTTATTGATTCAATGCAGATGATGGACAGCTATATTTTTCCAGCCCTAATCCTCTCTCCTCACCTCCAGTCTTACATCTCCAATTGCCTCGTGGACCTATTTGAACTAACTGTAGGTCTTTTAGACACCTTAAACTCAGCATGTCCAAAACTACTCCAAATCTTTCCCCTAAACCCTCTTTCTAACTTCCCTGTTACTAAGAGTACCATCATCCTCCCAGTCATCCACCTCTCATAGCCAATCTGTCTTGTCACTTTTACCTTTGCAACATCTCTTATAAATGCCTTCTTCTCTCTCTGACACAGTCACCATCCTGATATAGGCCTTCATCACCTCACACCTGCACTACAGCCTGCTGTTTGTTCTTTCTGCCTCAATTCTCTCCCCACTCTAGTCCCTCTTCCACTTAACTGCTAAAATGATCTTCCTAAAATACAGATCTGACCTCCTCACCCCACCCCACTCCCCTTAGTAAACTTCAGTGGCAACCTGTTACCTCTAAGAGCAAATATAAAATCCTCTATTTGGCTTTTAAACTTTTCACAGTCTGGTCCCTTCCCACCTTTCCAATCTTCTTATACTTGACTATACTCCCCCAACCCTGACCCCACATAGGTTTTCAGGACTCTCTCTCTCTGTCTGTCTTTGTCTGTCTGTCTGTCTGTCTGTCTGTCTCTCTGTCTCTGTCTGTCTTTCTCCCATCCTTAATCCCTATCAGACAACTCCTCAGGCTCCTTTGCTGGATCCTCATCTAGGTCACATCCACATCCCACAGGGCTCCGCCCTGGCTCCTCTTCTCTTCTACCTCTATATGACTTCACTTGGAGATCTCATCAGCTCCTATGGATTTAATTATCATCTCTAGACTGATGATTCTCAAATCTACTTATCCTGCCCTAACCTCTCGGCTGACCTCCAATCTTGTATCTCCAACTGCCTTTCAGACATCTCAAACTTGATTTCCAGTAGACATCTTAAACTCAACATGTCCAAAACTGAACTTATTATCTTTTCCCCAAACCCTCTGCCCCTCCTACCTTCCCTATTACTATAGAGTCCTCCAGACTTACAACCCAAGTGTCATCCTCAACCCCCATATCCAAGCCATTGTCAAGGCCTGTGGATTTCACCTTTGCAAGATCTCTCCTCTGACACTGCCACCACTCTAGTTCAGGCCACCACCTCACGCTCTGATTACTGCTTCTGCCTGCTGGTGGGTCTGCCTGCTTCAAGTCTTTCCCCACTCCAACCCATCTTCCATTCAGTCACTAAAGTGATTTTCCTAAGGCACAGGTCTGACCATGCTTTGGAATCGACTCCAGTGGCTCTCTGTCACCTCCAGGATCAAACACAAAATCCTCTGTTTGGCATTCAAAACCTTTCATAACCCACTCCCACCCCCCCCACCTCCACCTACCTTTCCAATCTTCTAATGCCTTACTCCCCGCCATACACCCTGATCCAGTGACACTGACCTCCTTTCTGTTCCATAAACAAAACACTCTATCTCTCACTCCTGGCATTTTCTCTGGCTATTCCTCATGCCATGTCCCTCCTCATCTCCACCTCCTGGCTTCCTTCAAGTCTCAGCTAAAATCCGATTTTCTGCAGGTAGGCTTTCCTTGTTGCCCTTAAAGCTAATGCTTTCCCTCTCAGATTACCTCCTTTTTACTCTGTATATATTTTCTATGGACATAGTTGTTTGCCTGTTGTCTTCCCCCATTAGAATATTAGTTCCTTGAATTCAGGGATTATTTTTGCATTTCTTTACGTGCACTTAGCTCAGTGACCTAAGCACATATTAAGTGCTTAATAAATGCTTGTTGGGGCAGCTAGGTGGTGCAGTGGATAGAGTGCTAGACCTGGAGTCAGGAGGACCTGACTTCAAATCTGGCCTCAGACAGTTACTATTTGTGTGATTCTGAGCAAGTCACTTAATCCCACATGCCTCAGTTTCTCCATCATCCCCAAATGAGCTGGAGAAAGAAATTGCAAACTGCTCCAATATATCTGCCAAGAAAACCCCAAATGGGGTCACAAAGAATCGGACATGGTTGAAAAATGACTGAATAAAATGTTTGTTGCCTTGACTTGGAAAATTATCTACCTATTGGGTAAATGCCTTTCTGTCTCACTAAGACTGACTAGCCATGTAATCACTCCCAATATAATGGTAAGGCAAGTGATAATGGTATAGCATATCACAAATAACAGACAGCTCTGACCCATTTCTTTTGTGTCATTCCTACAACCACCATTTGTAAATGTGAATCCATGTTTGCCTCTTTTATGTTGTTATGTTTTATCTCAGTATTTTTTATTTACCTGTATTTCTCTGATACATAATATATTTTGTATTCTTATTTAGATAGGTACAAATTGTCTTGTATTAATTGGACTTACATTGTAGCATATGCTACACCACTCCCTCTCTCTCTCACTCATTGCCCAAATTTAACATGAACTTGTGGCAATGGTGGGGTGGGAGGAAAGGAGTGTCATAGTGTACATTAAAATTTGAGTTCTAATAATAAAATCAAATTTATTATGTAAGTTTAGGATTAGCATTCTTTTCCCACAGTGTTCAACTCTAGGCCACAAAAATAATCTAGTTTAATACAGTTGTAATTAATAAATTTTTCTAAAATACACGGAAAGGAAAGGAATATGCAAAGTGACTATTTGTTGATGATTTCTATCTCTCTCTCAAAATCTGATTTCTCTGAGTTAGCAATGTACTCCTGGGTAGAAATATGTGAGAATGCTAGAGATTTTCTTTTTTCCTCTTTATTGTGTATAATAAATATAGTGTGGTATAATAAATAGAATGTTTAGAGGAAGAAAATCTAGGTTCATGGCCTGCCTCTGATACTGTGTGACCCCAGGCACATCACAGCTGTGGTCAATTCCCTAAGATTTATCAACTAAGTCATACATGGCTGGGATCTGTACCTTGCCCCCATTCCCAAGCCTTACCACCCTATGCCAGACTACCTTCTTAATGAGTCCATCACACACACTAGAGCTTTGGTCATACAGTTCCCTCCAACAAGAAAATGTCCTTCTCTGTTCTACCTGGTCAATTTCTCTCTCTCATTCAGGCTCCAACTCTTGTTCTTCCTTTGCCATGGAACCCTATCCCAACTAATCCAGGCCACATTGATCCTGCCATCCTGAACTCCTATATCACAGACTTAAGTTGCTTTAGGAACTTAATTATATACAATATCATAGTTTTCTCTGATTGTTTCAAATGAAGGTCTGACCTTCCCAACAAGATTATAAGTCCTTTGAGGGTAGCAGAAAACCTTCTGCTTCCCTTTTAAAACCTAGTATGTTATTAAGCATATGATATGCATACAAAATGCTTGGTTGGCTAACATATACATTTAAATTATAGTTATGCTTTTAAGCCAAGCAGTCAATAAATAATAGGGGAAGGACCCTTCAATAACCATGCAACTATTTAGTCTATAAATTTAGCTGTAAATTTAAATCATGGCAGTTTTCTAAAGAGTCCAAGACACTCCATAGTGACCCCTTTAAAACAGCACTTTTCAAAACCCACAAAGGATTGGAAGAGATTGGAGAATGAAAAGCTAAAGGAAAGAAGCAATACAATGGGGAAGGGTATGGAAGGAGGGAGAGAAGTAGTTCCAAATTCTGGTTAATACAGTAAATGACCTGAATGTGTACTGTGAAATTGTTTTCATTGCAGACTTAAACACTGAGGCATAAAATGAAAGGAACTGATGTAGACACTGATGGATTTCTCTGCAAAAACAAATGCTTTTGATAAATATGAAAGAAAAGCAACTGTCTCCTTTATACCACTCACAGAATTACTTGTCTTTTGATAGTTCCAAGTTTGTTTTTTGTTTTTTGTTTTTGCATTTGGAAAATATGATCAAGAATTATGTCAGCATATTTATTTCACTACTAGAAAAGCAACGCCTTTTAGATAGTAGAGTTACCAAATAGATTCATCTTCCCTACAACTAGGGGCCCACAATTATTACAGTTGGAGATAGATTTTTACATTGAGACTATCAGAAAAGACATCTTTCAAAACTCTCTTTAAAAAGGTGAGTTGTCTGTGATCGCTACAATTAAGATCCAAACCAGGTTGAACCTGTCTGGTTTCAGGTTTTATTACAAATTGAAAACACATTTGGGCACATTTTAATACATCTGACTTGTTTGTTTTTTTGTTTGTTTTTTTTGATGTTATTGTTTCTGTTGTTGTTTTGAGATGAAAGGTACAAGATAGCTTAGAGATGAAATTGGCTTTCAATGTCAGATTGAAGCTCAAACTCAAATGCACTATGAAAAGTCTTGAGTTAGGATGACATAATTACTTTCCTGTTCCCACAATATTGAATTCTAGCCTACTAAAGCCACCCAGCTTGATACAACTGTGATTTCCTTAAAATTTCTTTAAAATATGATATGGGCCAGGAATAGTGATATATGTCCATGTTATCTGCTAGTGGGAGGCTGAGGCTGGTGGATCTCTTGAGTTTGAGAGTTTTGAGATGCAACAGGGCTAGAGCCACTTGGACATCTACACTAAGTCTGGCATCAGTATGATTTGCTAGCGGGAGTAGGAGGAGCCACCAGAACACCAGCCCTTCCTAAGGAGGGTTGAATCAGTCAAGGTAGGAAACAAAACAAGTCAAAACTTCCATGCCAACTGATAGGTTGGGTCTGTGAGTGGCATTTCCAGCCTACGGATAATAGGGAGACCCAGTCTCAAAAAAAAAAAAAAGGCATGGAAGAGAATACAACATGGCTATTTGTTGATAATGATCTCTCTTAGAATCTGATTTCTGTAGGTTAGCAGGGCACACTTTGGGGGAAATATATGGAGATATCAGTATTTTTTTACATTAGTATTAATACACGTACTTTGTATCCACATTAGTGTTAATATGTATAAGCAGACAGAGGCAGTTGTGGGGTATTGGACAGAGTGCTGGGCTTAGACTCTGGAACACCTCCATTCAAGTTCTTTTTTTTTTTTTTTTGGTGAGGCAATCAGGGTTAAGTGACTTGCCCAGGGTCACACAGCTAGTAAGAGTTAAGTGTATGAGGCTGGATTTGAACTCAGGTCCTCCTGACTCCAAGGCCAGAGCTCTATTCACTGTGCCACCTAGCTGCCCTCAAATTCTTCTTCTGACACTTGAGCCCAGACAAGTCACCTAAACTTTATGTGCCTCAGACACTTGTTAGTTATGGGTGGTTTTCCCAACCCCTCTTAATTCTAGTGCCTTCTGTCTCTTCAGTGTTTGTATTTCCTTTTTTTCCTGAATGTGGTATGTTTGCGCTCATTATCTCTCCCATTAGATTGTGAGCTTCTTGAGGGCAGAAACTGCCTTTTACCTGTTTTTGTATTCCCAGTTCTTAGCATAATGCCTGGCTCATAGTGGGTATTTAATAGATATTTATTGACTAATGATTGCTATCTGTATGATCTATGTTCATAGAGAGTTCCCACACCAGGACTTCCTTAAACTGACCATATCACAGTTTATATTTATTAATATGTACAGCAAGTCAGGTCATAACTTGTCTTTTGTGGGGCAGCTAGGTGGCGTAGTGGATAGAGCACTGGCCCGGAAGTCAGGAGGACCTGAGTTCAAATCCGACCTCTGACACATAACACTCACTAGCTGTGTGGCTCTGGGCAAGTCACTTAACCCCAATTGCCTCACCAAAAAAAAAAAAAAAAGAATGATAACTTGTCTTGCAAAATTTTGTTTTGTACGTTTCTAATCATCCGTAGATCTTTCACGTATCTAAGTACTTCAGCATTATCTGCCTTAGATTGCAATACTGCAATACTTTGGATTAATTTGTACAACGTCATTTACAAATGTGGATAACAATGACTCACTGTGACAAAGGCATTGTGGGTCTGATGACCCAACTCAGCATTTGAATTTCACTTTTGAAATGGTGGTGAGCCTATGCAATATTAAACCAAGCTACAGATCATTGGATAGGGTGAGCTGATACTTACACACAGTGCCCTCAGGGTTGTCTATGAGCCAGGAGGCCGAATCTCTTTAGAAATTCAAATATTACAACCATTTCTTCACAGCACTTTTTTAAAAAAAAAAAGGAGAATTATTTTGCTTTAAAAAAAAAAAGACATTCTCTTCTGGTTCAAAGTCTGTTTATGCAAGTAAAAACTATTGCAGAGCTAGAGCAAGTTCCACTAAACGAAATTGCTTAAGGCTCAATCGGTCCCCATGCACTGGATGTGGACAGAGTTTGTTCTCCCTTTGTGGCACTGCTGGTGCTCAGATCAGTGAGTTGATAGACATGCATTTCCCAAAAAATCACAGCCTTTAAAGGCTCAGATGATTCTCTTCTATTGGATTATAGAGCCTGTGGAATTAGCAGTTGAGATCCAGAGTTCTAGTTTTCTCTGCTTCCTGGATATATGTAACTTTCATTAGCTCCAGAGGACTTTAGGAAAGTATAAGGATTTTAAATTTTATCTACAAAGCTTATTTATGTGGCTTCCAGGCAGGAGGGCTAAATATCTCTCATAGGCACTTTCAAGATAGCATTTTTATCTGCTATACCTTAGGAAATTTGCATGTCTCTCGTGTTTCTGAGTGTACTTTGAACGAATTTTGGGGTTTATTAGAAAATGACTGATGCTCTATTTAAGCTTTTGGAGGTAAAGGTCTCTTTTCTTCCAAAGTAGATTAGAAAACTAGAAACCTCACACAAAGAAAGATAAGGAAGCATAGCTGTACAAGATCAAAGAAAAGCTGTCAGTTTGTTTTAAGTTACCATCAAACTGAAACAGGGAACAGGATGTTTCTCTGCAAATCAGACTTTGCTTAGAGGTAGGCGGGGGTCGGGGGTGGAGTATCTTTGCAATATTTTAATAAATTGCAATGATGATCATAGTTACTAAGAGTAGCTTCACAACCATCTAGTTGACTTCATGAACACTGAAGTTTTCAAATTCACATTATTCATTATTGTGATTAGTTTATAATTTAAAACCTTATCCTTCATTTCAGATTTGGTATGAGAACTAGTGATTTTTGAAAATTTCCTAAAGCCACACACTGCCAAATAAAAGTTGAATATTCTCTTATCCTTTCCTCTTAAACCTTGAAAAATGGGACATTCCATCAATGAAAAATGCAATGAAAAAAGCTACAAACCCACATCATTTTATTTTTGTAAATTTATATTCTGGTCAGACTGGCAATCCTACAATTCCAACACCCAGGTACAAAGGTCTGGAACATCCAGAGAGATTCCAGTGACTGTGGTAACAAATACTCCCTTTCTCCCTGATTCACCTACAGAAGCCTGACAGCAGCTTAACTGTTATGTCTAAATAAAGCTGGAACTCTTCCTCGTCAAGGGTTCAGCCTGAAAATACAGAATGCACAGTTATGTTCCGAGATTTTTGTCATATACCCCTTGAAGTAATATGTATATACCTTTTAAATAATTTCAGTGCCTGTGAAAAAATAATGTTAATAGCTTAGAATCAAAAAGATGAAAAAATCTAAGTCCAATTTTTTTTAATCTTTTTTTTTCCTCTAGCGTTTTACGATGGGATAATGAGACAGATGTCTCTCAACTGGAAGGACATTTTGACATTGTTATGTGTGCTGACTGGTAAGTACATAAAAATCATAAAACTCATGTTAGGGGGGAAAAAGAAGCTTTGCTGGAGTAATTGTGCTCTGCCGATTTGCTGATGGCTAAGCAAAGTCAACAAATGAAGCACAAAGCCACCTTCACCTCGACAAATTAATATTCATCTCCATGTGACAGTCCTAAGGTAGTCTTCTATCACACAGTAACTTCTACCACATTATTTCCCAAAGATTGATTTTGAGAAGCATTTCCATTTTCTGGAATTGCCTCTGTTTCATGCTTGACGTATCAGTAAATGGACGACTTAGGCAAATTGCAAATAATTATGGCTCAGTGAGGAATAGTCTGGAGAAAAGGGAGTTTATCAACACAAACAGCTCAATTAGCTTACTTCTTAGGAAAGATCTGACTATTGATATAAGAGGATATATGCACACATAACATACATATGTATTGTATCTATATATGTATAGATATGAGAATACATAATCTTGATATATTCATAACCATATCCTGAATATATTTTATATATGCATTTGTATGTGTGTATATATATATATATATTCACAACAACTCTAGAGAAAATATTTCTACAGTGTTCATGTTTGCTGTACAGTCGTTTCAGTTTTTATCCAGTGGCCATTGTTTTTAATATATGCTAAAAACAAAAACTAATCATAAAATTAAATTTTATTAATAAATGAGAAATTAATACTTAAGATATGGGAATTTTCGAAAGACTGGCTTTTTAAAAAATATACATTGGGTGTTTTGCTTTTTGGTTTTATTTAGCCAGACTTTGTTTGTTCTTGAAAGACTGCTTCTTTCTGAGTTACAGGGTAAACAAGCCTTAGCCCTTTAATAATTACTGCAACTAATCTCACATAATTTCTTTAGATAAGTGGAATAATATTTTAATTTATGGAAAACTTTGGCAATTATTGCATATTTTTCCATTAAATTTCAGTCCCTTTGACTCTGTGGTAGCATTTCAGATTTCTAAAACCCAAGTTGAGAGGTAATGAACAAGGTCTCATTTTGATGAGCACAATCTGGAGGTCCAGAACACTGGAACAGACAGGGCATTAGTTGAACAATGTATTTCTGGCTCTCACCAAGACGTGGCGTTTTTAGAATGAAAAGAAATATATTTCTTTTCAATCAAAAACCAAAACCCTTTTTAGTTTCAAAACATTTTCAGCTGGTCGTTTTCCTATTTAAGTCAACTAAATTATCTTTTCAGGAGTGCCTCAATGAAAAACATTTTTCAAGCTTGTGACTTTTGCTTCTTCCTCCTCCTTTCTTTACACTGTATGGTACCAGCACTTCCTTCTCTTATCATTTCATTTCAGAAAACGTCTTTGTTCCCAAAAAGGACAGACCCAGGTTTCTGACTAATCACCGATAATGTCTTAGAGACGCATCATATGATTAAAATAAGAAGCTAAACATGGCCATATGATTTCAGCAAGTAATTTTGTAAATGCCTTCCTCACCAAATAGGAGAATGGATTCTCCAGGTTTCATTGCACAGATGAAGTTAATGCCGGCAGGATTAGATCAGATTAAGTATGAAAGTCAGATCAGAGCGCTGGTGGACAAGAACAGGAGGGCAGCAGTCTTCTCGGGGGCTTAGACAAGGGTCGCATGTGGATGTTCTCCAGATTATGTGGGTGAGGCAAGGTCTGGCCAAGAGATTTAGAGTTAAATTTGTTCTTCACACAAATATCAAAACAACCTGGCTTTGTCATATCTTGTTCTATGGACACTCACACCATGTCATCCTATTTGTATTGGAGAGACTGGCAGAGAGAATAAGACTTAAGCTGTTTTCCAATTAATGTCCTCAGGTTAAAAATAGTCTCTTTAACATTTTTGAAAATTGTATTTTCACTAGAAAACAATGTGAATGTGCATACACAATAAATACATTATGCACATTCAGTTTAAACTCCTTAGTACATTCACACATATATAGACAATGAGCAGGCGTGTTGGCATTTGTACATTTAAGTGATAATAAACAAACCAAGTTTAGTTTTTAAAATTTCTTTTTAGGTGACAGATTGGTCATCCTCCTTCCTGCCTCGTACCCCCAGTTCTAAGTACCAGAATACTCATCATTTTCTTTAGTAAACATGAAAATCTAGATTGCTTTCACAGTGGTCCTGATTGTTCTATTCCAAAGATAAATATTTTAGTATCTAGTCTGTCATTGACTAAAAATGGTTAAACTGCTTAAAAACTTAATTTAAACAGCCATTGTTTATGACTTATACCTTGCACATAGGACCAGGATGGGTACTGTATTTCTTTGGACTTCTTCCCTCTTGGTGTTGCTTAGTGTCAAAGTCACTGTATGGATGTTGGTTCTGGGAGCAGGCAAGCCATATTGCATGTTTAGAATGTGACACAGTAAGGGGAAAGGAAAGCTTTCTTCAGATACGGCCTCAGATGAGGATGAAGTCTAAAGTGCCCAGTGTCAGAAACAGATGCTGCACACAAACAGAACACGTTGAGTCTCACACTGTCCTACCGTTGCTGTCAGTCCATCAGATCTGGGATTAGAGGTCCAGAATATGAAGCAAGAATCTGAGTTCAAATATTAGGTCCATGGATTAAATTCTTGTTGAAGCCTTTCCAGCAAGGGTGGTATTGTCTGACTTCTTGAATAGCTAACCAGTGGTACTGCTTGATCCCATTTACATGAAAACAAGCTCTATTCACAAACCTATTCTAAACCCACATTGAGGTTCAAGTAAAAATGCACATGATTACAACAAGCAGTGATATGTTTATGTTCCCAAATCATTCATATATTCATATATTTACATTCAAACATTCACAAACCTCGTGTGCAGTGGTGGGAATAACTTATTTCCCAGAACAGACAGTCTCTTAGTTCACAACTAAATTTAGTAGCTCCACTAGATTTTAAAATAAAGAGGCAAACTGTGAAAGCTTGTCATTATTTCCCCATTCAGCATTTTTGACAATAAAAAATAGTTTCGTGGTTCAACAGCTCCTAAATAACTTGGGAAGTGTCAACTTTGAGATAAATAGAAGGAAAAAAAAATCTAGGTGAGGCCACACCTGCAAAAAGATGTTGTTGACAAACATCAAAATACTGGAATGTTTAACCACAGGAACAGAAAAACTGCTTATTATGGCTCCTCAGATGACTTGTTTCGGGTTGAATATAATGTAAGGATTCTTTTCTGCTGGAATGCAGGCCAACCCCGTCCTTGCTGAGTTTAGAATAGCCAGTGATTGTTAATTTTAAGCCTGCCTTTCCAGACTCCTGTTCAATCACAATGAAATCTAAGGGTCTGGAAGTAAGATGTTTTTTACCCAATGAACGCTTTCATTCAGTGGTTGACGGCTCTCTAGTTTATTGGAACGCTGCGAAAAGAGAAGTGACTATGTACATTTGGATCCTCTAAAGGCTTGGAAAGCATGTCTGAAATGCCACCCATAACCTGGCCTATTGTACCCAGGTATGCCAGGACAATTGCGGTATAAACTCACCCACAGTCAGAGACTTTTGAAGACAAAATTGGGAGTGTGGTGGAAGAACAGTGGCTGTTAACTCCAACTCTCTTTTTTTCTTTTCTTTTTTGCTTCTAACCTTCTTAACACTGATTGCACTTCATTCTTTTTCTCTACTTTTTCCCTTTGATACAGAAGGAATATTTAATTTTAAGCTGTTTTTTTTTGAGGGGATGATATTTTTCCCTAAACTAGACATAACATAGATTCTAGAATCCCTTCTCACTCAACTGTGAGTTGAGATATTACAAGTATCAATCTAGGTCACAATATCATAGGATTTAGAGTTAGAAAGGATAATAGATAATCTAGTTCTGCCTCCTTATTTGACAGATGAAGGGGAGCAAATAGTATAAGCAGTATTCAAACCCAGAGCTTACTCAAAACATTGTTCTTTTTATTGTACCATGAAGTTCATATTTAAAATAACTCTTCAGTATGTTGAATCTAAAGAAAGTTAATTAAATGTGATAATCTTACCTTTAAAGTCCAGTGAAAGTATTAATTTCTGCCAGATTACCCAAAAGACATTCTCCAGTCTGGGAGCTCACCCATTTCCTTCTTAGCCAATATTGCAATGGATGTACTCATTTTCTATATAGAACTATATTCTATATAGACCATAGAATATTATTGCTAATGAGTAGAATGAACACAGATCATCCATCATCTTTCCCTTTAATTAGATCCAGAATGTTAATAGTAAGAGTAATAACAGTAATAATAACATTATGTTAGCAATATGCCTTGGTTACAAAACATTGTACATTTGCTGCTTACAACACTTTGAGGTTAGCAGAATAAGTGTTAATATCTCCCCCTATTACAGATGAGAAAAGTAAGGCTCAAGGAAATGTGGTCTTGAGGCTAGATGAGTCTACTTAGAAACAGGAATGAAAAACCCAAAGCCAGCTCTTCTGATTCTTGGGTGAAGGTACTTTTTTCTTCTGCATGGCATCTTCCTCTTTGACTCAAGGACCAATAGTAGAGTTAGCCCCATAGACAAATTGCACAAAAGCTTTGGTTTGGAGGTCGAACTAGGTTAACTATCAATCTTGCTTAGTAACTGAAGATAAATTTGAAACTATATCTCCCTCTCAATGAGTGATTCACTGAGCTGTGGATCCACTTAAGTTAACAGCTATTTTTCTAGCACGTTAGGATTTATTTAAAGGGCGAATTTTTTTTTCCAGGAGATTGTGAGGGCAGATACCTTCCATTAAAGGATATTGAAATTGCTCTTTTGACATTTTCTGCAAAGTCTTGTCAAATTTGTGCTGAGGCTGAGGCTTGGTTGGAGAACAGAACTACTAGATAGCCAGAAAAATTTTCTCGGGTATTTTGGCCACCTAACTGTTGAGGGATAGATACAGAAGACAAATGGTCAAAAGTTGAAAAAAAAATTGGCATCCTATGTATAGATACATGTCAACTCTCCTTTGTATCTGATACATTTTAAATGTGGTTGTGATTATACTATCAGTGCATCAGTATCTCAATCAATATCTCAAATATTAACTGCCTACTGTCTTCTGGACACTTAATAGGGTACAATTCACAAGAGGCAGTTTATTTTCTCTTTGATGCTTTACCTGCCGGGTATTTAAATCCTACTTCTGATATATGGGTGAGTCATTTAACTTCTCAGTGCCCTAAGACTTTAAGCTACAAAATAGTTGCTGATCAGTGGTGAACATTCCTCCAAGGCAATGAAATCATAGTTCCATAACAAAACAAAATAAAATTACTTGACATTAAAATACACTTAGCCATAAGAGAGATTGTCACTTGGTAATTACATCATAGTCCAGCCAACCAAGGCTCCTTTAGGCATAGTTAACTAAATAGAAAATTATCTCATTTTCCCACATTTTCTCTGTGTAAGTTAAACTTTTTTAAAAAAAATAAAATAATTACAAAAATGAAAGAGTGAAGTAGATGAAATTTTTAAAGAAATAAATATTGAGGTACAATTTCTTAACCTTTCCAAAAACCCTTACCTGTTATTAATCACTATTCAATACGAAATTATTTCATTTGTATTGATCAGTTCTGTTTTTACATAGGCAAACACATAAAGAAAAACAGAAACCCTAAAGCCCGTTAATCCAAAAACCATAAAAAAAGTTTATAGATGAACAAATATACATATCATTGTACATTTTTATAATTTGCCATTTAAAAAATATATGGTTGTATGCCTTAACAGTGTAGTACCAACATCTTCTATTCTATTTAATCTGATCTTGTACTTTTTCCCTAATTCTTCTCCACATTGGCAAAATATCTTAACATTTCTCTTCAAACATTGATTCCAGTCATTAGATAAATTCATCAATTTTACGTTAGACATGAGAGATTAAAATTTTCACATAAAGTAACTATCAACCTATCCTGATCAATAGTTCTCTCATCATAGGGCTTTATATTTTGATTTCTTACTCATTTAACATTCTACTACATAGAAGCCTTCTTCTAGCAAAGGAGACATAACTGCTTTTTCTCCACTCCACCCATGTAAACCCAGACACTGGTCTTAGCATAAGCCTACTTCCCTGACCCTGCCACACATTCCCCACACATCTTACCCAAACCATAGATTCATAGAGGCAAAAGGGAACCCAGAAAATCACTTTCTTCATTCTTTTCTCTTGATATTATGGAATAATCCCAACCAAATAGTAGGTTATTATAGGGAGGGAGACTCCACAACTTCCTTTGGTAGCCCATTTAAATCCTGGCAGGTTACCCTGGCAGATCAAGTTCCTCCCAAAGCCTATCATAGTGTCTTTCACATGGTAGGTGTTTCATCGTTTCTTGTGGAATTGAATTATTGAGTTATATCCAAATGAAAATTTCCATTATTTCCCCATTTTGGCACATCTGTGAAAGTGGAAAACAACTGGTCACTCTCTGAATAATAACTCTTCACGTTGTTAAAGTTCTCTGTTGGTCTCCCTAGCCTTCGTTCCTTTACTTTCACCATAGGATCTATTTTCTCTTCACTTCCTCATTTGTGTTGTTGTTCTCTGAAGCCATACTCAATTTCTCCACATTCTTTTCACTTTGGAGAAACCCAGGGAGATGCAGTCCTTTGACGAAGGTCTAGCTGTAGCTGAATACTGGGCCAAGGTTATTTCTCATCCCTCTCCTATCATTTGCTTGTTAATCCATGACGTTATCTTCTTGATTTTGTAAAGAAAACCACTGCAGTACTGTCCTTCCCTTTCCCATTGTAGTTAGTACTTGTTTCCCCCAAGAATCAATCTGTCAATCAACAAATCTTTATTGAACACTTTATTCAATTAAATTCAACAAACATTTATTAAGGGTCTTCTATGTGCAGGGCATTGTGTAGAGCTACAAAGGTAGATTCAACTCAGTTGCATTTCTCCAGGACCGTTCAATATAATAGCAAGAGTTGATCATCTAATGGCTTTCTGTTTGACCACTGTTGCACTAAACATTGTAGGGGATACAAAAAAGTAGTCCTTGTCTTCATGGAGCTTAAAATTAATACACACAAAAGCCTAGAAAACAATTAAGTATGGGAGGAATTCAGAGAAGGAAAAAAAATGTCAGAGTAGTTTTGGCGGTAGGTTTGGCATCAGAGAACCTGGTCTTAAATCCCATTTCTGTCACTTACTACTTGTATGGTCTGAAGAAAGTCCCATTGCTTCTCTGGTCCTTAGTTTCCTCATCTGTAAAACTGAGGAGTTGAACCTGATGACCTCTGTGGTCCCTTCCAGCTATTGATATATCTCCTGTTGTCTAAAATCAGTATATGGTAGAATAACCAATCAAGCAATAAATTAACCAACATTTATTAAATCTCTACTGTATGTGAGGCACTGTGTTAGGCACTCGAGATATAAAGAAAAGGAATGAAACAATCCCTACCTGAAATGAGATTATATTCTAATGAGGAAGACAAGTACATATATGTGTATGTATGTACATATGTATATGTGTGTGTATAAAATAAATAGAAGGAGAATAGAAATAAATTAGTCAAAAACAGGGCAGTTTGAGAGGGAGGCCACTAGGATTTGAGAGGGTCAGGAATGACGTAGAACTTGGTGCTTAAGTTGCAGCTTGAAGAAAGAGTCATACGTTCTGAAGCAGAGCTGAGCAGAGAGAACTCGCAGGCGTAGGCCACGGCCAGTACAAATTCACAGAGGCAGGAGATTGCGTGCCATGTGCTGGGCCGCTGTCTCACTCCAATCATTTCAGTCATTCAGTCAGCCTCATCCTCTCCTCTTCTCAATCTCTTATTCTTCCCTCTTCCTTGATTGTTTGTTTATAAATTATTGAACTGTAATAGCATATATATATATATATATGTACATACATATTTTTTTCTTGCTGATATTTGTGTACTTAGTACCCCCTCTGAAAGCTACATGCTAACTTCTTCATGTGTGAAGGTTGAGCTTCCCTGCCCTGCCCTGCCCCCCCCCCCCCCAAAGGCAGTTACTACCTCCAGGTTCAAAGGTGCTCTGTGGGTCCATATTCCTAAAAGTATAGCTTATGAACCCCCACCAATCAGTACTCTTTAATAGTCAGCTATTAAACACAATTATTCAAAGGTATTTTTGATATATATGTATATTTATATATATATGCATATATGTATGTATATATGTGTGTGTACATATCTATATCTATCTGTACGTAGATATAGATGTAGATGTAAATATAGATATAGATATAGATATATCGGTACTTAATTGTAGCCTTCTTGGGGGAGAGGGAGGAAGGAAGGGGGGTAAAACAAAGTAAAAAGTGCACAGAAGAGAACAAAAGAAAACTTACAAGGAAGCAAAGAAAAAATGGACAGCCTGAAACACAATGTGTATTATATAGGCTTTCTTAAAATGGAAATTCATTGTTGTATATTTTGAATCCTCTCTTACATTCTCCTGTGGCACATGGCAATGCTTTTTTTTTCTTTTCTTGTTTTATATTTAAGTTTTAATATTTAAGTTTATGTTTCTTTTTTATTGTGGATTTGTTTTAATATTTACATTTAAAATAAATTAATAAAAAGGTATTTATAAAGATAATATAATAAGAACTATAGTCACAAAATGTCCTCCCCCCAGATAAACATAGGGCATACTCTCCCACAAATCCACACAGCATCGGTGGGAAAGGGTGGGCACATACTTAGAGTACTCTAGTGGTGAGTCACAGATGAAAGAAACACAGGATACCGAGGATCCTCATGCCTCAGTACTTCAGGGCCCTGATGTCCTTCCTCTTTTTGTCTTGTCCTCCCACTGCTTCCCGCTGTGGTCAGTCCCTCTGTTGCTCCCTGGGTCTTCCCTCCATGACTCAATTCTTGTCCTCCAGGGTTGGTTCTTTCTTGAATCTATGGTGGGGTCTCTTCTCTGTGAACAAAGGTAACAGACACTCCTTAAAGCTGCTTCCTGCCCCTGTCTCTATGAGTCTGTCTCTGTCTGTCTCCTACTGGGCAGATGGCTCTGTTACAAAATTCTATAGCTGATATTGAGGGTTGAGGAGGGAAAATGTCCCCTCCTCCCTGATGCCCTTTGGTAGAGGTGCAGGGGTCATGTTCCATAAAGCTTCTCCTTTCCTCTAAAGTGCTTCATTTCTCACACGTCTAATGGCCAGGTTCCCCTTCCAATTCAATCAGAGAATTTTTCAAACTTTGTAAAGACATGACAGAGCTTAGAGTTTTGTTGTTGTTGTTGTTTTTTAACTTTGTTCACATGTAATACCTCTGTCTTCTGCTCCTTCCTTTCTGTGATTGCATCAAACAGCTGGGAGGAGGAGGAGAGCCAAATTCCAGCGCACTCATCCACTCTCAAATCTCCTCCCCAGTTAAACATTTGTTTTCCCCAGCAAATCAACCAAAGTGCTTTTCAGTTTTGAATAGTTCTCTGGTGACTTGGGGAGGCCCTAGTATTATTTGGAGAGCCTTCCTCAGTGCCATGTGCTAAAGAGACTTAATGCAGCACAGTACTTTAACACACTAGGAATTAACATTCTTCCATGAGGATTCGGGCCCACCATAGCTAGTGGGCCTGGAGATTACATTCACCCCAACAAATATGTGTTGATACAATTCTACATATAGAGACCATTTTACGAAATCCTAATAGGTTACTGCTTGCTTGTCTTGTGCTTGCTCCAACACAAAGACATTAATAAAAAAAAGAAAAAAAGATAATCAAATTTCCCACCTCAGAGGCATAGGCTGGTCCAAATAGAACTCCTAACAGGGATAGAGAACCTGAGGTTCACTGGAAGTCATCTACCCTCACATTTTTCAGTAAGAAACCAAATTGTCATGGGTGAAAATTCCTCTGCATCCCTATAACACAGAGGACACACAGAATTTCTGCAGGAATCTCTGCAGCACAGAGTGCATTCCAACTGGAGGTCTAGATAAACCTTTTGATTGGGTCCCTGCAGCACATGGGTACTAGAAATGTCCACAGTAAACCCCTATAACATCTACAGTAATCTGAACGGAGGTCCAGACTCACCCCTCACTAGAAAAATGGCTAGCTTAAAAAAAGAAATCAAAATCAGATAAGTACCCAAGAGTTGTGGGGCTCCCAAAAAGGGATTAAGCCCTTGGAGGTGATTACCCAAGGCTTTTAGGCCATCAGACAAACCTTATCCTATGGACCCACAGTCCATAAGGATCTTGGATTAGCTGTCCACTCTCATCTCTCGATAAGGCAAGCAGTATAAATCTGTTCAAAAGTAAAATAAAAAAAATCACATGATTGAGCTCCTACATTGTGCTCTAGATGAATTACTAGGCACCAGTATTCTAAGAATGTAACATCTAAAATACTCATATCAGCTTCTGTACTTGTAATGGATACATAAATACAGTGAACATCAGTACATATGCATTCAACAGTGCAAAAGTTTTCTCAAAAGGTAAAGGACTCAGAGTATAGACTGGGGCATTTTTAGATACAACCAATGTGGGAACTTGTTTTGCTTGATTTTGCATATTTGTTATAAGAATTTAGTTTTTCTTTCTTTTCTTTTAATAGGGGGAAAGTGGGAAGTGAAAAGGAGTTAGTGATAAGGTTATCAAAAAGAAAAAGAAAAGTAGAAAAAGGGTCATTGAAGCATTGAGGGGACTTTTTCCCTCCTCAACCCTCAACCCTCCCCATAGAAGGGAACAGAGGGAAGCCCAGAAAGAAACACAGACAAGTAGGACAGCTTTGAAAGTTATGTTTTGAATTTATTACAAAATTAAAAGGAAAAGCAAACTATTCACAAAAGATAAGCAGTTTTTGCTTACAACCTTTTTTTTCTGATCTACTTTGTATATGGAAATACTCATTGTATTTGGTGTTTTTAAGTTCAGAATATATTTTTTTAATTTTAAGTTACCTCGGAAAAACTAGTCTGACTGGTAAAGGAAACACTAGAAAATTGAATGTGCAATTGAAATCTCAAACAAAAGAAGAAAAAACTAGTCTTTTTTCTCCCATGAATCCCTGCAATACTAGGACACCCAAGAAAGAGAATCCTGAGTGGAGAATCTCTCCTGTGAGTCCCTGCACATGCACAGAGCACCTAAATATATCCAAGCAAAGATCACACAGTATGTGTCTATATGTCTGCAAAGATAACATGGCTTCCTGGACTCAGAACCCAGAGGCCTGGGTCCAACCCCAAGTAATTTCATCTCTCTGACCCCAGCTTTTTTCATCAGTAGTAGAGGAATGATAATTCTAACTTCCTCATAGTGTCATGAGAAAAGTGATTTGGAAACCTTAAATCACTATAGAAATATGTGAGTATCACTTGGGTTTTTTGGCTCTTTCATCTCCCCCACTAAGCTCCTCAAGGGCAGAGACTTTGTCATCTTCTAACCAAGCTACCAACTGAAACACCAGGGCATCCTGGGGGAGAGACAAGAGACGGAATGTGCCAAGAGAGTCCAATCACCACCACCACCTTGACTGCCATCTCCCCTCTGACCCTAGTAGGGACACCCAAGGACCCAAAACCCAAGAGCTTTGGGAACCATGGTGCCCCTTCAGCCTACTAGACCCACTTCCAGCCCTTCCTTCATGGCCATTATTAGGGGAGAAATCTTTGTGGAGAAGTAGTCTACCTTCATCACCACCACCACCATCTGCTGCCCAATTTCAACATATTGGCAGATAGGCACAGATAGGAGTAGTGGCAGGCCCCTTCCTTCATTCCTGCTTCCAGTCCAGCCCTCACAGCTGTCACCTGAGGAAGCATCTCCTGGGAAGAAGGGTTTAGCCATCCCCACCAACTGTCAACCACTTGTCACATGTGGAGCAATCAAGCCAGGCTAGCTGAAGCAACAAGGCATGCTGAGGCAGAAACAGGAGATAGAACATGCCAGGCCAGTCAAACCCCTACTACCACTTGACCACCATCTCCCCTCAAACCCTGACAGAGCCAGCTCAGGACCCTGAACTCAAGAGCCTTGGGAATCAAAGTGCTTCCAGCCCAGTGCCTCAGCCATTGTCCAGGAAACCAACCCCTGTATTTTGTTGGGTAGCCTGGCAGCTGCTCATGGCTCCTCGAGACTTCTTGCCACCAAAGCCCTGGGCAATGTCAACATCCGAATGTCCAACATCAGAAGCTGATAGGATGTTTTCAGTGGAAATAATATTAAAGAAGGAAGCATCAGCATCTGCTTTGCCCCTGTATCCTAAGGACCATGGGACTTGTCCATCTGATTTACTGCTGAAACCGTCCATATGTATTGTCTCCTCCATTAAAATGTGAGCAGGGCCTGTCTTACTCTTCTCCTTGTACCCCGAACACTTAGAACAGTGCTTTGCCCATAGTAAATGCTTAATATATGTTTCATTCTTTCATTCATGTTCTACTTAACTCCTCATGTCACCTTTTACTGTAAAAGTAAGAATAGAGGCAGAAAGTGTCCTATGAATGTGATTGATCTGTTATAACAGCTTTGTTTTACTGAGACACACTCCTAAAGAAGAGACAGCGGAGGATCATTCCTCAGGATACTGCACAGACATTGTTCTTGGTAAGCAGTTCATCCATACAACAGTATGGTTTCAGCCCTGGAAGCATTCACCAGGAAACTTTTCCTCTGCTACAATAAAAACTCGAGTCTCAGCCTAAGCCTGTGAATATCTCATCTGGTTACAACTGGCTCAAGTCTGGGGATCCATGAGGAGTTTCTAACTCCAGAGAAAGATGTTATACTCCAGGTCTCCAAGGCAAAGCCTAATGAAGACAAGGCCAGACAGGAGCAATTTGGAGAGTGACAGACCAACAACAGATGCTATTAAGAGGTCAAAAAAGAAAAATGAAAGATCACATTGAACTAGATATCAACATGGAGGTCAAGGCAAAAAATCAAGCATTTCTATGACCTCTGTCACAGCCTGACTAGACTGGATCCTTTGTTATGGAACCTTTTACTTCTAGGTCGCTGATTTGAGTCCAGCCTCAATGGCATTTATAGTCATAGAAATTCATTACCATTTCACTTCTATTCATTGATTTGTATAAGATAGGTTGCTGGAGGATCCCATTGTTTTGGTGGGCAGCCTCGGAAATCTCCTGAGACATGAGAGCTTGAGAGACAGTAGACCTGAAAAGGGGAGATTTTCTCCCTGCCTTTCTAAGGGAAGCAAAGGATCTGCAGTTCTGAGAATATTTAGGAATACTAGGAAGTAGCCAGCCTCAAAGTTGCTATATGTTGATTGGCCATTTAGGAGATTGGGCTAAGAGCTAGGATGGTAGGAAGACAGTATTATGGAATCAGAAACTGAGATGTGGGCAAGGATCTTGTACATTTAAGTGAGCTGGGGGAATCGAGTAGAGGTGTTAGGAGGGAGAGTAGTTGCAGTGGTTGAACATTTGGGATTGGAAAGAGGGTGTGAGAATGTGTGCAAAGGTCAGGGGTAATGTGTTCGCAACATGGCGTGAGAGCAAAGGGACTCAAGAAAGAGTGTGGCAGTAAGAGCAACCATGATCCATTGTGGACGTGGTCTGAAAGCAAATTGGTTGAGGCTATATACAGGTACAGGGATGAGATCTAGTTGCTGACACACACCCACACACAGGAGTACACACACACATATTGTACCAGTCTGGAGTGGACTGTGATGAAAGTTTGTAACTGCAGATTTTATTCAGTCCATTATGTCTTGGGCTTCTTAGCTGTTCCTGGTTTTTGTTTCAGAAAATGAGCTCCCGAGGAGGGAGTGGGTAGGATAAGGTGACCTAGGGTGTTGGGTGATATGGTATCACCCAATAGGTGGGTAGAAGAGCTGAGTCTGCAAGAATCTAAGCTATGATGAACTTAAACCCTGGGTGATGTGAATAGTATACATACTCAGAACCCCGCTAGCCGACCTTCTCCCTAACATCCTAGCGAGCCCAGTCAGGTGTGGATCCAACCCCATTGCCTTTTGATGTTTTGACTTGACTTGGTTGATGTTAGTTATGATATCCTTCCCCTCCCCCTTTTCTATAAAGGCATATGAATAGAAGGAAATTCAGGCCTCAATTTCTCCTTTTTAGCATTGTGTCAACATGGGTAATTAGCCTTGTGCATATCTGCATTAGTATCATTAGAATTGAAAACCCATTTTAATCTGGATTCTGTTCTCTTCTCAATGTCAGCCTGTTTCTGGACCAGTACAGAGCTAGCCTTGTTGATGCAATAAAGAGATTACTCCAGCCCAGTGTAAGTATGTTTCTATTTTCTCCTGAACACTGGCTTCAGAATAATTAGTCTGTGCACAATGATTGAGAGAGTAATGGAATGGCAGGATTAATGTCATGTAATACTTTAATACTTATTATGTCCAACTTCAATTGAGTCTTCTAATCTATCAGATTCTTTCCTAATCATAAACCAGGAAACTTCTTACACTTGGCCTTCTGATAAGGAACACAGAGGGTAGCAAAAGAAATGAAAGCGCTTCGAAGATAGGGTGAGATCATTTGTGATCAAAGCATTTGTGGAGTATGCGCTTTTGATAACAATGTCTTCATATTAAAGTAAAAGTGAAAGTTTTTACTTTGGTGTTTCTATCATGCATAATCCCTTCAATGGTAACCTTTGCTACTGTGTACTTATTTATTGTGAAAGAACATTATTTCTCCTCTCTTCATTTCTGTTTTTGTCAAAGGGAAAGAACTTTAGATGAATCTGTATATTAAAACTTCTTTTCTTTCCAAAGTAAGCCCCATATTTACATACTACAGACATTAGGTCACAATGAAGCCAGGCATGGCATCAAGCTTTGTGCACATTTTTTATATTTATACATCCATTTATGCCTGTGAGTAAATTACATAGTTTATATCTACCCTTATTTTGTTGGGCTGTTATGCTAAGCTAGGAGGTCCTATAACCGAGATGGAGAGTGAATGAATGTCTATTTAAAGCAGGGAAACATGTTTAAAGACCAAGTGTAAAAAAATTATATAAGTATGTGAGACACTTGCTGTGCCCTAAGAATTTAAAATAGGTTAATGATGTTAACCTAGTTCTGACCTACTCACTGTAAGACAGAAATTTACATTTCCATAGGAAATAAGATAGACTATCTGTGAAGAAAAGAATTTCCAAATTTTTGTTTTAAAAGTCTTTAAAGAAAAGAATTTACATTTCGGTCTGTAACCTCAGCCAGGCTAATACCTTTTAATCTTGTGTTTATATCTTTTTCTTGCTGAAAGCTCCTAAAGCATTTTGATAACCATCCTCTACTTTACACTGTTGTTGGGGTTTTTATTTTTTAATTTTGTTATCTCTGGGTAGCTCCCAAACATATAAATAGTTTCCTCTGAAGAGCTCCAAAAGCTTTGCAAGTGTTAATCAATTAAATTAGATTGGCCTTTGTAATCCCCACTGTGAGGTAGGTAGATACTCCTGAGGTGGGGAAGTGCCATACTCCAAGCTATTGAAGGCTGCCTCTGTGGTTGACTGTTCATTCTAACTTGGGGGTGGAGGAAGGAATATCTAACAACTTGGTCCTCCTGTCTAGCCTTGGGGGCTGGGAGCCACAGCTCAGAGGTAAACATTTAAAATGAGGTGATGTTAAAGAAGAATGGCATTGAGATTCTGGAATGGGGAGGTCTGTAAAAAAATGTCATCAATCAAAGCGTCATTTTCAGTATCCCCTGGATCTTGCATGGTACAAACAGTCCTCCCCTAATCACCAACATTCCTTCAAAGCAGATTTGTGGCAAACACAACTAATTCCATTTTGCTGAGGATTTGCCTGATCTACCTGGGATCACAGTAGAAGAGTACTAGGGTAAAGAGTAGGTCAAAGGGCAGATTAGACTGGGATCTTTAGCAGTTCTCCTGCCCCCTCCATTAAAAATTGAACCATTGGGCTATGCACCTATTCATACAGTAAACCCTTGATGAAGGAAGGCAGTCAACACCCCAAGGGCACAGAGCTGTGGGAAGAATGCAGCAAATGCCAGATTGTAGTTGCTTTTTATCCACAATATTAGAAAGATCCAAATCTCTGAATTGGGAGCTAAAATCAAATGAAATGACACCAGTTAAGACCTATTTATGGTAGAAAACACCCCCTCTTAGTGAGTGCATAGCACAGTGGACAGAGTATTGACTCCAAGCCAGGAAAATCTAGTTTCCAATTCCATGTCTAGCTGTGTGCCCTTGGGCATGTCATGACTTCTCTGGGCTCTAATTTCCTCATCAGTAAATTGGAAATAATAATACCTATAATACCTACCTTATCAGGCTAGGATTAAGCATAAATGAGGCAGAGTGTGTGGAGTGCTTTCCAAACAGTCAAGGGCTAAGTAAAATGTCAGTTGTTATTGTTGAGACTAACATTCATATGTCATGTTCCCTGGGACCAAGGCCTAGGTCTCGGGTATCTTTTTTGACATGTGGAGGTTCTAGTATTATTGAGAGAAGGAAGAAGAAGAAGGAGAAGGAGAAGCAGAAGCAGAAGGAGAAGAAGGAGTAAAAGAAGAAGATGATGATGAAGAAGAGGAGAAGGAGGAAGAAGATGAAGAGGAGGAGGAGGAGAAATAGTGAGAGACAGATCCAATGAGAGAGGGAGACAGAGAGAGAGCATGCTTTAGTCTAACTATGATAAAATATAAGATTTCGTTAAAAAATTTTTTAAAAACCTTACATGGGTTACATGGGATAGCTAAATTCTTACTGGGTAGCTAAATTATCTGAAGGTGGCACAGTGGATAGAGCACTGGGCCAGGAGTCAGAAAGACCTGAATTCAAATATAGCCTCAGTGACTTGCTAGCTGTATGACCCTGGGCAAGTCACTTAAGCTGTAGTTTCCTCAGTATCCTCACTTACCTCCTAGGGTTGTTTTGAAAATTAAATGAGATTAAAAAAAAGAAAATTAAATAACATAATATTTGTTAAAAGTACTTAGCACAGACCCTGACACATGGTAGGCATTTTATAAATGCTTATTCCCTTCCCTCTATCTGCAATTTAACCAACCCCTCCAAGGTTTGAAGGCACAAATGCTGCAGGGATTCTAACAGATCAGTCAGGAAGAAAATATGGTTCTGTAGGACCTACAGATTCGCAAAGTACTTTCCTCACTCCACTTCTGTGAAATGGGTGGGCAAGTACTCTGATCCTCATAGTACATTCCCTCATTCTCAGAGAAGGGATGACAGGAAGGAGCAGGAACCTGACCTGATGGGGGCTTCCAGTAACAAGCATACTGCCCTTTCCTCCGTGCCCCACCGTCTGCATTTGGAAGCAGCATCCATAGCTCCCTTCTAATAATTCAAGGTTCTGACAATTCAACATGAGATATTTACAGGGAGTTCTTAGGACTCTCTGTAGCTACATCACCATGTTATTTATGTACAACACCAGTGTTAGCTAAACCCTTCCCACTTGCAGGAAATACCCACTTGCTGAAGATCAGTGAATCAGCTTATTGAGGGCTAATTACTCATGGAACTCTAGTGTGCAGGGTGAAAGTGCAAAAGTCTTCCTTTATCTCTCTCCATAGGTACAATGCCACCCAAGTAGCCCCCATGTTTGGGGGTGGGGTGGGGAAATGCCTGAAGATCAATTTGTTTTGCAGTGAACAAAGGCTTAAGGGGCCCATTCTGAAATTTGTGCTTGGAAAGTGGTGGGCAAAATTTTCTCCACTTAAGAGGTTGATCATTTGTGAATGGCATTCCTTTAAAAAAATGATTTGACTCCTAGGGAAATTTCAACCCCTAGATTTCTAGCTAAAGCAAAACCAGCTGCTGGTTCCCAACGTGTCCAGAGGCAAAGAATGGCAAGTGGAGGGGGTTGGGGTGGAGGAGGAGGGCTGCTACTCAGTCCTTCAGAAGATTATAAATAGGGATGTGGCTGAGGGGAGGAAGGGTCCCTGGAGAGAGCTTAATGAGCAAGGCAGGTTTCCAGTTTAGTCCAGGAGCAATGGAGAAATCTCAGGGTTGTGTCCCAGCCCTGCTGCTAATCTGACACCTGTTCCTGGGTGGGCAATTATAGACAACCTCCCGACAAGGAGCAGTGAGATTCACCAGCAGAGACTTGAGTTTGGGCAGGAAATGTTTGTCACTTGCTAAAAATGAAAACTTTCCCAAATTCCCTGGTTCAGGGGAAACTACAGAGACAATAGATGTCACTTCTGCCAGCATTCAACAATACTGCGCGCAAGAAGTTTCAGCAGCAAAACTGCACAAAGACAGCAATGTGAATGATAGTAACGAAAAAAAAAAAGGTTGAAATCAGCAAATTGTATTCAATGAAGCAACACTTCCCTTTTTTGGTGACTGGCTTCTTGTCACTGATGATTGATAGAGTGAGATGCACTGAAGTCTATGCTACTGCAAGTCTCTAGCAATCCCAGTGTCTGAGTTTGGAGGCCCCAAATGTAATTTAAAATAAGGCAACAGCCTGCAAGTTGAACTATGGACCAGAAGTGACAACTAACAAACTGTATCTGCTAATTCTCCTCAGAAATGGCTTCAGAAAGGGCATTCAGGGAAGCTAGGAAATAGGAGTTTACCTAGGACCAGGAGGAGATTTGGGGGACAGCAATATTGACAGGTCTCCTGCTTGTTATCACTGTTGCCAAATTGACAAGAATTCAAAAATATCACTGCAGACTTCATTTAACCTTCTCCAGAAACTAGCCTTAGCCTAACTGCCAAATTCCAAGAGCCCTGACTCTATCTGAGAAATGCTGTAGATGTAAATGATGGGCTCCCTCTTTAGAAGAGCAATTGCTTTTTACTGACAGATTTTCTCCTTTTTTTTTTTCACTCTAACATCTGTAATCTACTTTATTTAACTGACATTTAGTACAAACTGTTTTTGCTTGTCTCATGGAAATTGGTTTGTAAGGGCTGAGTGCTGTGAAAAGACGCGCCGGGAAACCCAGGTTCTTGTCAATTTTTCTACCACCTCTTTGGCCTGTAACATTTTTTTTTTGGTCTATTCCTGGGTGAAAAAAGTAATGACAACTTACCAGGCAATGGTGAGGACCTGCAAGGGGTTGTTTTGAGAAGAGCTAAGTCAATTCAGTTTTTTTTTTATAACTCAAAGAAGAGCCTAAGAGAAAATACCTAGCCTCTATCCTAGAGAGAGGATCTGTTATTGAGAGGACATAGAAAAGAAAAAAAGTAACAAGATGTATAAAATCTTTCCTCACTATGAACTATAAACTATATTAATAAGGTTAAAGATTAAAGACCAACTAGCTCTCTCTAAAATAGAGGTTTTTTACATTTGTGTGTGCATGTCATGGAATCCCCTGGCAGCCTAGTAAAGTCACTTAACCTCTTCTCAGAATAATGTTTTTAAGTGTATAAAAGATTGTGTAAACATGTAAAAATCGGTTACACAAGAAGTCAATGATATTGAACTAGTTATAAAAAATATTTTTAAAACAAGTTCATGGACCCCAGGTTAAGAACCCCTGCTCTAAGAAGGCTTAGGTCTTTCTCCAGCTCACACTTTTACTACCTACGTCCAAACAGATCATTTCTAAAAAGTGCAAAGCAAAGTGTAAAAATGGCTGAATAAACGTTTGTTATTGTGATTATGGCCTCACACCTGAGAAGGAGTGCTCAGTTTCTTCATCTGTGAAATGAGAAGATTGGCCTCCGTGTCCATCTGGACCCCTTGGCCTGGCTTCTTCACTGCTTGGCCTGAACTCATGGAGCAGCTTTAGTGCCTCATCTTGCCCAGCACTGACTCCCCTCCAGTTAGTCTAGTCCCCTTACTGTCATTCATCTCCATTCCTTTGTTCATGTTGCCTCCCCTCCCCCATTCCAAAACCTAATTTTCCTTGAAAGCAAAATTTAAGACCTACATCTTTTATACTTTATCATGAAATTTAGTATTTGATCACATACTGCTTTGTATTATTCTCTAGTTTCATCAATATAAATCTTATCTTCCCAGCTACAGAGTAAATTCCTTGAGAGCTGGGCCCATGTCCTATATCTTTTTTGGTAACCCCACCATACTGTGTTGCACCAGATTAGACACAGAGATGTTAGTAGGCGTAGTTCAGAAGTATCAAACTCAAATAGAAACAAGGCCACTAAACTTTATATAAGGATCCCTGCTGGCCTCACATTGACTTAGAAAACCATATATTGACATGATCTATGTTCTACTGTATTTTTATTTATTTTGTTAGGTATTTCCCGATTACATTTTAATCCAGTTACAGTGGGCTTGTCTTAGAGTCAGGAGACCTGAGTCCAGGACCATAGGTAAATAACCTCTCTAAGTGTGGTCCTCAAAACATGGTCCAGGATGTAACCCCTTTCATAGGGTCTGGAAAGTCAAAACTATTTAAATAATCCTATTAAGAAGTTTTAATTTCTAATACAATAAGTATCAGTTGATATTTACCCCACATAAAAAATGCTCTTTGGATCCTCCATAATGTTTGAGTGCAAAGGTGGTCCTGAAACCAAAAAGTTTGAGAACTAATGCCTTAAACCTTAGTTTTTTCATCTGTAAAATGGAGACAATGATATTTTGCACAACCTGCCTTATAGAGTTATTGTGAGGAAAGCATTTTGAAAATGTTTATGTAAGTGTGGGCCTGCTAGGTAGTACAGTGGATAGAGTGTTGGGCCTGGAGTCAGGAAGACTCAGACACTTACTAGCTGTGTGACCCTGGGCAAGTCACTTAACCCTGTTCACCTCAGTTTTTCATCTGTAAAATAAGCCAGAGAAGGAAATGACAAACCGCTGTAGTATCTTTTCCAAGAGACCCCAACTAGGATCTTGAAAAGTTGGACACAACTGAGAAACAATTAAACAACCAATATAATTGTAAGTTCTTATTTTTTAGGGAATTACTAAAATACTTGTCATAAAAAGGGGGGAAAAACATTTTATAAGCCTAAGACACTCCTCTTAAAAAGTTTAAATCACACTAATGAAGTAAATGCAGAGCAAGGCATCGTGGTGTAGTGGATAGAGAACTGGCCTAGGAATTAGGAAGACCTGGGGTCTGGAGGCAGTATAATACAGTGGAAAGGGCACTGGGCCTAGAATCAGAGAATCTAGGTTCAAATCCCAACACTACTACTTGTGTGATATTGGCCAAGTCACTTAATTTTTCTGGGCCTCAGATTCTTTCCTCATTTCTAAAATTAAGGGATTAGACTAGATGGATGGCCTCTAAGGTCCCTTCCAACTCTAAACTGATAATTCTATGAGTAACTCCCACTTTTCACACATACTGGCCTTATGACCCTGCACAAATCACTTAGCCTCTCACTGGCCCCAAGAAACACTCTTAGACTCTTAAGTTGAAGAATAGTTGCTGATATGCATTGATAGAGGGAGTTTCTTCACTGGGGACTTTCCTACTCCAATGAAATCCCAAGTTAGGACCCAAAAGAAAACAAAAGTGAATACATATGACTCCAGCAAAATGTCTACAGATTCATTCAAGATATATGTAAAATCAATACATGGAACTTCTGCCCTCTCTAGGGACAAATGAGCAAAAAAGCAAAAAAAAAAAAAGATCATAAGCAAAGGTTTGTGTTTGATTTAGTGATCTTTCTGAATTTTAAAAATACTTTGTAAATGTAAGTATATAAGAAGTTAAACTTGGATTAATTGAAAGTCACCTATTTAAAGTCATGATAATTTGACATCCATAGAATTCTTATGTTTTTAATTTTTAGAAAACAAAAAATGCAATTTATCTGCCAAGATCCTACTAGGTGGACTATTGTGCTCTGCTGGTGTTCTTGAAGACCCTTAAAACGATGATGATTATAATAATTCCATCTTTCCTCCAAGATATTTGAGTATGATGAAAGAAGGAAGTGTACCATTCTCTCTAGGGCTTTGGTTCCCAAATGATGGCTGCTCTTCATTATTCTCAGGTTCTAGGGGTATCCCTGTGGGTTGTGGCTTCTAACCCTATCACTCCTGAGCCCTCACTGGTATATGCCCTATTAATAAGTAGAATCATGTGAACTCCCATTAACTTTTAGAAAAGAGATCAACTGAAGAGGGGATGGCATGAATAATGGGTACACAATGTTCTTCCTATATCAGGTATACACTCCCCCCTTCCACATGTCCCTTGGGAGAATGGGCTCAAATGTGAAGTACAATGGTAGTAAGGCACACATGTGGTGCAGGGTGTCTCCCAACTCCTGGCCCCAACCTCTCCCCTTTTTTTTTCCTCTGTGGAGCCTTCATGAAGTTCTCCTTAGATATCTTTAGCTATCTCTCTGCTAGGCTCCAGGTGTCAGTGCCTTTCTAAAGGCCATAGCTAGCCCTTCTCTCTCCAAGTATCATATTCCTTAAGACCATAGCCATCATCATCCTAGGTCTTTCCACAAGGGCTTCCACTGTCATTAGCTACTACTTCTCTGGTAGCCACTACTACTGACTCTGGTTGCTGGTGGGACTTCTGATGGAACCTCTGTGGATCCCCTGAATTCATGCAATCACCTGGGCACTCCCCTTCTCAGTCTAGTAATTCACTTAAGATCAGGAAAGAATAAGCACAGAAGAATCAGAGGTACTATGTGTTCATGGATATACATTGACCAGATGGGGGAATGTGGCCAGCTTGACCCTCCCCCACACTGCAACTCAAAGTATCTCTTCTCATTCAAAGCCTCCAAAGGAAAGAGAATGAGATTGGAGTGGAGCCCACCTTTTTATGCACTCAGTTCAGGGTTAGCACCTTCTGCATCATTGGTTTTTCCACAGCCAATTAGAAGACTTTTTGTCAACAGATAGCACCATTCTTTGAATCATTGTGGCCAGAAACTTATTCTCATGGTGACTTGGACTGAAACTGTTTTGAGCACGTGCTGAAGGAATTAGGCACTCATTGATCAGTCCCTTTGTTAATTATTTTCATTATTATTAATTATTAATTTTCAGTCCTTATCTAATCAGCTGGGATGCATTTTGAACTCATTGTCCATATCCCCAATCCAGAACAATTCTCTAGGGTGCCAGGGAGATTCAAATATTGTCCTTTTTGAATACTTTACCCGGTGCCTTTTACTAAAAAATTTCAGAAAAGTACCTGTCATAGATCTTATACCATCCCAAACTTACAGGCAGAAGTTATAATCACACCCCACCCCTCCTGAAATAGAGTTATGCAGATTCAACAAATAACATTTTAAAAAACTTAATCAGAAGTTATTTCTTACCTTATATTTATAAAGTACCTGTCTTAGTACTTGCAAAGGCTTGTACCTCTATAGCATAGCACCACTCAGGGACTACTTCCCCAACTCCCATTAACATTGGTGGGTGAGGTTCCCAGAAGGCAGCATATGACTACCCTCAGGGTTTAGAGGTAACCTTGAGGGGCTGTGTTTCTACTGTTGCTTATGAGCCCTCACTGGTGTGCATCCCATTGATTATCAGCCAGTCACCTCAATTAGCTGTTAGAAAAGGGTATTTACTAAGGTAATACAGTAAGAATATTTAGTATAAAACCTCCCCCCCCCCCCAAAACTGTAGGTACATTCTTGCTCTGGACACATCCTAGGGAAAATGGGCTCAAATTTAAAGTACAAAAGTAGAGAGACTGTATAAATAATGCATGTTATAAAAGGGTATCTCACAACTACTGGTTATTGGAAGTCCTTTTCTTCCTTTGGAGAGCCTTCAGGAGGCTCCCCTTAAATGCACTTGTCCTCTGGTGCCTTTGTAGAGTCAACAGCTGGCACTGTCACAAGGTGTCACAGTCCAGAAGCTGCCACTGTTCTTAGGTGAATTTTATTGCAACCAGTTTTGTCATGGAATGAATGAATAGGTCATTTATTAAGCACTCACAATGTGCAAATCACTGTGCTAAGCACTGGGAATACAAATAGAAGAGTAAGACAGTCCCTGCTCTCAGGGAGCTCACATTCTAATTGGGGAGAAACACATAGGGAAAATTTCCACCGCAAGCAAAATGGAAAGATCCCATGGTCCTAAAGGTACAAGGGTAAAGTAGATAATAACTCCTCTTACTTAAGGTCATTTCTACTGATAAAATCTTCTAAGTTTCTGATATTGAAACACTTACAGTAGAAGGACCCTGGTGAAAACTTTGTTTTCTGGGTCTTCCATAGTTGTGGCTGTAGTGCTTGCAGGAACAGTTAGTCAACTGTATCTCCACAGGAGTTGCTAGCATTGTACTCTTCATTCATTGCTACTGACTCCAGTAGACTCTACTACCAACCCTTGTCACCAGAGTCCCTTCTGATATATCATCAGAATCTTGAAATGGGATGGGAGAGACACAGAGGCAGAAATAGACTCTCTCCACCCCACCATCAAGTGATTCCCTCATAGACTTGACTGGCAGTCTTCTACCACTACATTTGTTTGACAAGAGACTTTACTATGCTGACCTGGCTTGCTTTGTTTTGTGCATAGGCCAAGAAGTGTGTACTTATCCTTTCATCCAATCACAGACTATTTTCTGAGTGGCATCAGCTGCCTATCCAGTGGTCAAAAGACTTTATTTCTCTCAAATTGATTAATGACACTCCCCCCACCCCATCCAGTTTACTCACTGAATCATTTACTGAGCTGCTTTCTTTAATTACATTAATTGGGGTGGAGATAGAAGTCCCCAGCCAGAAGGAAGGAAGGGAAAGAAGGAAGGAAGAAATGGAGGGAGGAAGGGAAGATACATTTAAAAGTAACTAAATAATAGGCTCAAATAATTACTGTTTGCCGTTATTTCTCTTCTTACTAGATAGAATGCCATCCCAGAATGGACATTATGACATCACAATAAGCTGAAAATAGAGCTTATTAGAGAGGCGATTTTACTTCACATATGGATTAAATGAAATAGAACTTTAAGTCTCCCAAGGGCTTTAGTTTTTAGATCATTCAAGATATGGGTTTGGTCATCAAAATTTTAGATGCTATTCAACTCAATTTTTAAATTGTTTGTTAAATGCCTACCATGGGCAAGGCCCTGGCCCTCAGGCCCTGGAGAAACAAAAAGATGATGTAAGACAAAGACCCTGCCCTTAAGGAGGGAAAGACCTCTATGCAAACAACCACAGTATGGGCAGAATATAAGTGGAGTTCAGAGGCAATGTCAAAAAGGTTATGAGCAATGGGTGAGATCACTTCCAGCCATCCTTTAGCTTTCCTACAAGATTTAAAAGGCCAGGTGACTTGCCCAAGGTCACCCAGCAAGCTAGTGGCAGAATCTGGACTGGTTTTGTGAAACTGAACATTGACTTAACCCAAGAAGCCCATGGCAGTGATTTAAATATATAACATAGATAATAGCTTTAAAAATTTGACTCTCTCATTGTGACCATAAAACAATTCTGGAAGGCAGCTTTAAATGAAACAGTTTTCATTGTTCAGACATCTAAAAAGCCAACCAGCTTTCAGAAATGACTAAATGACCTACTAGTATTCTTTATTCTTTTTTCTTTTTTAATGGAGGCTTTTGCTCCCCTGCTGAGACCACGTATTATATCCAGTTTCACATCAGAATGAATTTTTGTGGCTAAGTTTGAAAACCTCCTGAAAATAGCAATTAATAATGGAAAAGCTGACAGACCCATAAGTGTAGTGGCATGAATGGCGCTGCTATAATTATGTGCCTTGGTGTGCTTATATACATGTAAACACATTATAAAAATATAGTATGTGTGTGTATGTGTGTGTGTGTGTGTGTGTGTGTGTGTATGTGACAGTGTGTCCTCATACAGGTAGTTGAGGAAGTGAGTGCATATGCATCCAATTCGATTCAATAAATATTTATTGAGTATAAAATATGTGTAGCCTTAGATTAGATGCTATTAAAAGTAAAATTTCAGTTTTACATTTGGGTAACCCTCCTTATTTCTCAAAGTGCTTTACATAAGTGATGTCATTTGATCCTCAAAACAACCCCTTACTTGAAGATGTTGTTACACAATTTGACAGATGAAGAAACTGAGACAGTGAGGTTAAGTGACTTTCCATCACAGCTGGCACTAGAATTGGGGTCTGATGGCTCTAATTTCAGTGTTGTTTCCACTGTTCTGTGCTATATTCTTCTACCACTCTAAATGACAGTCTGTTCTTCAGGAGCAGATATGGCATGTTTTCATGATTGCAAAATCTCCCCAAAGTGACACTTAACTGTAGTAGAGTACTGGCAGCCAATGTTGATAGCCTTGAAAATAATTAGGAGCTAATAGACTTCTTTAGAAAGACAAAGATAGTTTGATGATTTGAACACCTAAAAATTTCAGGAGAACAAAATACCTGTGTGACACCCTAGTAGTTGTCATCATTTAGAGGAACTTTATGTCAGAGGTTCCTCTGAAATCAAGGAAATACCTTGTTGAAGAAGAAAAAAAAATTTCTTAAGGCTATGTGGTACTGAGTGAAATAATTTGCTCTATTAAATCAGTGTCACTGAAATTCAGATGCTGGAAAGCTAGAATGAGTTGCTTTGCTAGAATCATGGCCATTTTGACGGATTTCAATGAAGCTGGAAAAGGCTGTTGGTAGTAGTGAAATCTGAATACTCTACATATTCATTAAAAAAAAAAACTTGGTGATCATATGTGTTTTTATGGAGCATTGCTTGACATGAGGTTCTGATTATAAAGCATTTTCAAGAGATAACAAATGAACGCTGTGTATCCCCATACCTACAAATACTATTGAGATGTTCTGCATTGTGTACGTGTTGTCAGCTGTTATTGAACGGTCCCTGGGTATTCAGTAACAGTGGGTATGTGCTACTGTTCTAGGCACTCTATACAACCAGAAGGTTTCTATGTTGGACTTTAGAGAGATGGTGTATATTATACCAAACACCAAGTTTCAGCATCATTCCATCTGTTAGGTGTGTTGCTTGTGTGACAGTGGCTCATTTTTGATGTGGGGAAAAAAAAAACTTGTCAAAATACTTTATAATTTTTCTTTCACTAAAATCTAGTCTTATTATGAATAGCCAGTTTTATTATTCCCTCTGTGGAAGCCTCATTAAGAACAATTGGGTCTCCCTGCCTAAGAGCAGCTCTCTAAATGTTTGTGCTAATATCTCTAATGTCTGGTCACTTTCCAGTTTGACAATGTGTGAATTTCCTTTCTAATGTTCTAGGGGAAAGCGATGGTATTTGCCCCACTCCGAGGGACTACTTTAAACCAGTTTTGCAATCTAGCTGAAAAAGCTGGTTTCTCTCTCCAAAGACATGAAAATTATGATGAACACATTTCAAACTTCCACTGCAAGGTTAGTTTTCTGCTTGTGTTAGATAACACTTTAATCCGCATTGCATTTTGAAGAGATCATGGTCTTTTTGGCAGGTAACCTAAATATTTGATTAAAGTACTCCTTAGGTGTGTTGCTTCTGAACAGCTATTTGTATCTGACTATTTTTGTGTGGCAAAGTCATCTTTTATCTTTGCACGTCTAGGAGGATTTTACAGAAACGGTGCCTATTTACTCTTTTTTTCTGTAACAAACTAATCTTTCCATTCATAATGGACTAATTTGTGAGATGCAGGAGAGATGGCATAGAAATGAATAATAAATAAGCATTTATATTTTAATGAAAAAACCTACCGCCTTTAAGTAGGTTAAATGCTTTGCTGTCCCAAAATAAATAAGAGGTGAATGTCTAATTGTATCATATCGTACTGTAAATCCTTATCTCCCCTAGCTTTATAGCTGGGTCAGTTGGCAGTTTCAGACTGCTAAATCTCATACAGAATTTCACAGTTGCGAGGTTATATGTCAGATCGAGGAGCTACAAGATTTAGGTCAAAAGCACTTATCTGAGAGTGATTTCTAAGCTTGCTTACATAAAGCAGTGTTATCAGCCTTTTTATTATTTATAGAAGAAGAGTAATGTAGGACACGGAGAGGCAGGTGTTCCACAGAAAACTTTTTAGGAATCCTATGTTTGTTAATACATGTCAGGCTTATCAGGATCACATTTATTACCTCTGATGATTTTAGGGCATTGCTCCACGCCTCACAGAAATCGCCTGTGCTAAGCTAATCTGACCTCAGCAAGATCCTTTGGCTCGTCATGATTTTGAAACTTGTAGTTGCAAAAATTAAAGGTCTGACCTTGATTTCCTCCTGGGAAAATATTAATAGCCTCCCCAACACTCTTTATTACCCATTGGTATAGTAGGCAATGTCTTATTTTTAGAAAAAAAGAAAATGGATGCAGGATGAGTTTCATCTTTGAAGGGAGAATGAGGAAGCCAGGCACTTCCTGGAAATACATTGACTTCCTGGGGTCACCAGGGTCCCATTTTAGTCCCTGGAAGAAGATTTACTAAAATTGGACCTTATGGACTGAAAGAGTTAAATACTTCTATAACTAGCAATTTATTCCTTCTGACAGAATCTGGTCCACCATTTATTATAGGGGGGAGGGGAAGAAAATTACATATAACTCAGCTCTCATCCACTTGCCTAGAAACCTATTTTCCATCATTCACCCCACCCCCAGAACAGGAGGAATGGCTTTCAGGGTATTATGTGGTAGGTGGAATGTTCTCTCCTACTCCCCTTTTTTTCTCCATCCCTCATAACAGAGTGGTCTCCTCTTCAGCTGTAGTTACTAGGGAAGAGATTAGAGGTACAGAGGTCACCTGATGATGAATTTTAACATGATGCCATGCACTTACATAAATGTGAATCATCATTATCTCCTGGAACATCACATGTATTTTCTCATGGTCAGCTTGTAAAATCCAAGTCACCAGGTGATTTATATGGGGCTCTGCACTGTGGGACGTGTCCACCCTATCATCTGCAGTGACTGTTCTGAAGTCAACAGTAGAGTCCTTGGCTTACCCCCCCCCCCCACCTGTATAAGTGCTCAGTGAACAGTGACTTTCTCTTTAAACTCTGCCTGGTGCCTACCTCAGCATAGCGCACGCCCATAAATAAGCACCCTCAAAAATAATCATTGACTGATTGACTAGTTTCACAAAAGTAGCATTTATTGAATAAGTAGAATTGACAGAGGGCCTTAATTCATTATCTCAGCATAAATGTCTAAAAAATCAAAGTATGTGAGTTTTCCCCTATTCATTCACTTTACACATTACCTCAGGGATCTCTTTTGTCATCTTTTAAGTATCTGAAATGTTGCTGGGAGATGTGCAGGGAGAGCTTTAGGTAATTGGTATAACATGATAGCAACAGTATATCTAAGTTTTTTGGTGGTGTTTAGCCCAAAATGGGAAGAGTGCTGGATTTAGAGTAGGAGACATGGGTTTGAATCTTGGCTGCCTGGCCCTCGGTTTTCCTCATCTGTAAAATGAGAATATTGGGCTAGAAGATACCCATCCAGCTCAAAATCCTGAGATTGCATGACTACAAAAGGGTGCCTCTTGTCCCGTGAACAGAGACATAGAGCACCAGACTTTCCACCATCGAGGGCCTCGGATCACGCTGGAATAATTACTCTCAGGACAGATGCATTCCGGCAAAGCTATAAGGGATACACTTGTGGTTGTTTATAAAATGAGGGTGTGCAGAAGGGATCCCCACTGAGCTAGGGCTTTTGGAGGGGGGGTGTGGAGGTAGGTGTTGGTGAGCAGAGCTGGCAGAGTTGGTCTGGAGTGAATGCTGCCTCCTTACAGATTTAGAGGGCATCTTCCAAAGGATTGAATATATATATATATATCAAAGCCACCAAGAGAGCTACTCCATTGTTTCTCTCTTGCTACCATCCCATCCGTCCTCAGGACAAAGTAGGACATGGTGCTGCATGCTGGACAAGTGATCCAAGCCCAGGAGTACTTGTCTGGGAGTGTGAGCCTCCCCAGAGTAGGGCAGGGTAGGGAGGGTAGGGGATGCTGACATCAGAAGCCATCTTATATTTGCCTTATGCTAGTGATCCCCAGCTTTAAAAAGTTTTCCCTCTTAGTGGGGGAAACCAATTGCCTTCCCCTCCATCTCCTTGTAAACTTCCACCTTCCCTGGGATGAGACTGCTCCCAAATGAAGGAGAGGAGTTTTCCTTCAGGCTGCATGTTATCCTCTTAGCCCTACTGTTTTGGAATAGAGCGTAACCAGCTGGAGAACTGTAAGACGTCTGATAATACAGCTCTTTGCTGCTGTCCCGTCTTAATCTTGTTACACAAATGGTTGTGAAGAGATTCATGAATTTTAATTTTGCCCTCTGCATTAGTGCCTCGTGTCACTCATACACAGCTGCCTCCTATGTAGAGTTTTTCACCCCTCCTCCTACAACAGGGGGAGAAAATTAGTTACAATCTTGGCAGTAGTGCAAGTTTAAAAAAAAAAAAATCCACAGATTTAGGCAGCCACCCATGAAGCTGATTAACAGTCAGTGATCAGGAGGAACAGCTTTGCCTCTTAAACTTTTCACCTTTCATTGTTAGCTGTGAAATTTTATTTCCGTTAAAAAAGCAAGCCTGTAATCAAATCTGTGCCATTCTATACTTTCTGCCAGAGCTTTGGTTATACTGCACCCACCTTCTGCAGCCACCTTGCTTGGGAGCCAATCTTCACGAGGTGGTGGATGCTCTTAAAATACTGGCTTTGCATCTGTCCTAGGCGTTGGGAGTTAAAACACAACCCAGCTTGCCCCTCCTACCCTCAGTCCCTTTGCTAGCTAGCTGTGGCAGGCACTGCCCAGCTGGGCGGCTCAAATGTGTCCAGATGTGAGATTGGCAAATTGTTGAGGGGAGTGGAGATCTCACTTAGGAAATGGAAGGAACTACTGTTAGCTTGGAATTTTGTTAATAAAAAGCCCCTCATTCATAAAAATAGCCTTTAAAATGTCATTTCCTCCAAAGCATTATTTTTTTCTATCTCAAAACTACCTGTGTTGATTTCTTTTCTCTCTGTGTGTATGTATGTATGTATGTATGTGCTCACGCACACGTGTGTGTGTGTGCACTTGGTAATGAAAAATAGTCTCTGGCTCTGTGGTAAAGTCAGGACATTGTGTCAAAAGAACGGCCATATTGCATTTCTGCTTATCTATTCAAAATGCCACATTATAAGTGGCTGGTGCTCAGAATCTGTGTGGTGTGCTGTTGATAATTGTGGATACTGTAAAGGGTAAACAGTATGAACTCCACTCCTGCGGCAGCTATTCACAGGGTAAGGCTGAGCGTGTTACATCCAATTATGAAGTAAAGCATAATGCTACTAATAGCAGCTATGTAATTTAGTTCAGTCCTCAAAGACCTTGCTTTAACCTGCAAAATTGAAAAATTGTTTTATTCACAATTTGCTTTTTGTTCATTTTTTTTTAAAAAAGGTGCCTTTTCATTTCTTGAAATTATAATTATTAATTGGGCACAGAAACATAGCTTTGATACATGGAATTACTCTTAAGCCACATAACGTTCCCCACCGAAGCAGGTATTTTTCTAACTGTTTTGTGTGTGTTTCAAGTACCCTGATGCTATAGTCTTGACATGTTCATGATCTGGTGACAGGTTATAATATTTTCTTGGAGGGTTCCCTCCTCCTCTGTTGCTGGAAGGGCTCACAGATGGCATTGAACTGGACCTACCCCCTTTCCAGGAACGAAGCCTCCGTTTCGGCCTGCAGAGGTCAGCACAGAATCCAAGTTAAAAGTGGTTTCTAGCCCATATTTACAGAAGAATTATTTATCCCACCTATTACCTCAGGGACTTTCTAAAGAGCTCATTTGAGTCTCTCTCTATTAGTACATTGTGAGTGAGTAGGTCAGCTGATTCAAGCTGAGTAATCAACTTTCCTTTATCCCCACTCCCTGAGGAAAGAATTCAGCTGCCTTTGCCTCTCTCCACCCAGTGTAAAGCATTTGGGGGGAATTCCCTCTGTCACTCTCCCAAGTGGGGGGCAAGTAGGATCAGAGATGTTTGGACTTAGTAGGTCCTGACTGGTGGTTTTGCTATAGGAAATCTGTGAGGTCATTTATCCTGTATTCTTCTAAGAATGAAAAGAATGGGGAACTGTGATTTAAAAAAAAAAAAAAAGATAAAAAAAAAACCTTTACTATGTTGGGGTGACAAGAATCTGTAAAGATCTTTCCATATTGACAGTCTTCTAGGAAATAAATTGAAGTTACTTCAGTGATTATGCAACTCACACCTCAATAAAGTAGATTAGAATGAAAAAACTAAATCAGCTTTTTCCCCCTATGGAAGGAGAAAAGTATGTTAATTAATGAGGGGCCCAAGGCGTCCAGAGCCGCTTCCCAGCTAAGGACTATGCTCTAGAGAAGGCCTACGTTCCAATTACGTTTACAGTACCCTGTCCTAGACTAGCCCATATTTTGTTTGTGGCCATTCTGGGAAAGAAAGCAGTGCTGAGCTGCTTTGTTTGTTTAGATTGGGGGTCGTATTTGACCGATTTATATCAATCCCCAAATTGTTTCATTCTCCAGTTGAAAATAATATGCAGGATGTCCTTACCTCCAAATCAATTTTTTAAAAAAATAAAATATTTAACAAGTAGTAAAAAAAAAAAAATCTGATCGAGGTCTCAACATGATTGGACACTCAAAAAAATATGAGTTTGGTATTTATAACTAGCAAAATATCTTTTACCATTCTGGCTAATTAAGAGAATGTTAATTTTAGATTTGTGAGTCTTTTTTTTTAATTTTAATTCATTATGGAAGGGCTTATGGACCTTGAGCTAAGGAGTTGGGGCTCTATTTTTCTCTGATAAAGGAATTTTTGAATTTCACATCATTAATTAAAAAAATAAAATAAAACAAATAACAAACTCTTCAGGAGCTGCTACAGGGCCTTTCTGATATCTAAGAACAGGCAAACCTTCTTGTCGTGTCGAGGTATTGTCGGGGTCTGCTAATGTCTGGCGATCTCTAACACAATGGGGTGGGGAGGAGGGTGGAGCTACTGCATCTTTACACATAGCTCGGTCTAGGGATGGTAAGTTAACCTCCTGGTGAAAAACTTCACACTTTCTGGTGAAATCCTTAGGCAATGTCGTTAACTTCCTGAGTCAGTAATTTGTTGTTCAGATTCTTTTTGTAAAATGCTGTTTGGCTTGTGTTCTGAAAAGTGCTGCTCACGAAAATAACTTATGATTCATATTTCCGTAATGCTGTCACTGGGTTTCCATAGAGTGCTAAAATTTGTGTTTGCTCTTAAGTTGTGTATCAGGTTATGGATGATATTTCTCTTAAATGATTAAAGTAAGTTATTATCTATAATAAACTGTAAATCAGTAAAAACTGATCCTCTTATTTTTTTTTAATTTTCAGTTGAAAAATGAAAAATGGGATACATATGAAGAAAATCTTCATTATCCACTTCTACTGGTTTTAACCAAACACGGATAAAAGACTAAACAACTCAGAGAAGGCAAACATCAATATGTGTAGTCATATGCTTTTTAAAAAAAAATCTGAACATGTAATTGATAAGATAAAAGTGGAGTTTTTTTGTTTGTTTGTTTGTTTTTGGCATGTTGATATTGGAAAGTCCTAAGATTTCTGCCTCATCTCACCTCCAGAATATTGTAGGGTTTTGAGTTTCAGATTTTACCTTTTTTTTTAGATACAGTGATTCTTAAGCTCTCCAAAGCTGTTTTCCTTGTCCTCCCAGCCCAGCCGACTTCATGCTCTTCCTGAACCAAAGTGTTTTGTTTGCCTGTGAAAACTCACATGTACTTGTGGTAAACTCTAATGCTTTTCTGGTTAATTGGGAACAAAATTATTTTTAGTTGGAGTTTTTTGTAGAGGTTTTCTTGTTTAGGAGGAGACTTGTGAACAATACACACATCATGATTCTTCTTTACCCCCCCAAAAAGCCATTTCTTTGGAACCTCCCCCAAATATTAACTGTTTCTCTCTCTCTCTCTCTCTCTCTCTCTCTCTCTCTCTCTCTCTCTCTCACACACACACACACACACACACACACACACACACACAACGCTTTTTTCCCCTATAGACGTATAAGAAATCACTACATCAGACCAAAGCATCATAAACTGACCATTTGTCCTTTGGACACAATAGTTTGCCCAGCCCTCTGCTCCTCCTCTCCAATTATGTGTGATTAGTCTCAGTGTGTTGTGTCAAGAAGGGGGAGTGTGCTGAGTGCTTATTATCTGTTTAGGTACAAGAAGAGCACATTTAGGCTCTGACTATGAATGAAAAGTGAGCCTTTATCGAGTCTAAAATCTAACTGCTGCTTGTCTCCAGGCCACTTTAAAAACAGGTCCTTCCCAGAAAAATTCTAAACAAATGACTGATAAACTGGATTGCGTGTATGGGATTTAAAAAAATCAGTCTTGTAATTATTTTATTTAAACCAAGCATATATTGTTATTTGAAGTGCTTCCAGGGTATAGTAAACATTAAATGGGTGCTACCCAGAACTAACAGAGAATCACTTTTCTGCAAGGAATGTGAGTATATTCTTTCCTGGTGCTTCCTCAAAATGGTTTAAATGCTTTTGTAGAAATCCAGATGTTTATCTGTAAAGGATCATCTGTGAATACTGAGCTGTAATGTCATTAGCAGGTTATCTTTGCATCCTCATTCAATACTAGAGGTAAAATAATGGATATTTAATATAAGGACCTTTTTTAAAAAAAATTAAAGAAAAGGGAAGATTTGTTGAGGGCCCTTTTGCATTTTAAACAAACTTGGCTGTCATAAAAACACCCACTCCTAAAAGTCTTCCTCTGTTCACGTCTATCATCAAACAAATTTTTCACCACCATCAGTTTGCATGTCCTTATATTCACCACTTTTTCTACTCCATTAGAGCACCTAGATGGTTCTCTGAAGGCACAGGTCAAGTCGCAGTTAGATCATACATTTCTTTCTTACAAAAACTTGAATTGCAATGCCAAGTGATGGGCTAACATCACAATAACAGCAATTTATTCCTCTTTGGATAAAACAGCAGTCTATTCTCAGTGTTAGATAAAGACCAGGGCAATGCAAACCAGCCATTTAGCTGAGTAGTTCACTAGTGGTAGCTCTCCTTTGGGGATTGTATGGGTTGCATACTGGCTGAATATTTTCTTGTTTAAAAATCAGAAGCATTTGGGATGTTTTAAATAACAGTGCACATAGCTGTCCTCCACTTTCTTCATACTGGGGGAGAAAGCACAGACTTTTTCCCCACCAAGACAGTTACAAAATCTGAGACAAAGAAAACTCCATCACAGCACTGACACCCAAGCCTGCCCGTTCTTTCTTTTGAGTGTGATATATACAAATATACACCTATCTTCACACATAAACAACAGAATAATTAGACCATCTCATGAAAATACACAGATTCACAAGAATTTCATTTTCACTTGTGTGTTTAGGGTAGAGAAATTTCAGTATTTCTCTGAGAAGAAAACGTATATATTTCTTTTTAATGAACTGCTAAGATTTGGTTTCTTATGTCTGCATCGGGTATAATGTTACCAGATCCTGGTAAAAGATTATAACTGGAAAACTTTGAAGGAGATACCTATGATGTTCCCTACCTACCAATATACACAGTACAGGGGCCTGCTTATTATAAGGTTTAGTGTGAGAATTAAAACATATCAGTTGTTAACTGTAAAAGGTTAATGGTTCCTTAGTTATTCTTTCTACAAAGAACTTTTCCTGGGAATAGTCCTACTCTTAAGAGTCTGGAAATTTATAGGAGGCTGGCGTTGTATACTGTGGTTATGTTCAAAATGTCATCAAGACCTAGAAAGTTACATCAAATTTTAAGAGAATTCTGATCATGGGGTTAAAAATTCTTTGACCTTCCAAATTTCCATATTGATATATCTGTTAATCTTTATGATGAAAATCTACTTTTATATAATGCTGTTAGACCCCCATAACTGCCATTAAAACATATGATCCATTTCATTATATGGGCACTGTGGAAGTAGATATTTCAAAAGGAAGGCTTCTGTTTGATTAGGAATCCAAAAGTATTACGTCCTTATACATTTTTCCTAGCTTCTGACAAAGCTATACCATGTTTAGGATAAAACATAAATTCCTAAGGCACCTTTGCTAGACTAAGTTAATTTTGTCAATGCAAAAATTTTTCTGATATTACCCATCGTGGTTTATTGTGTGATGCTCTGAAAAGCCACATTCGAGTTGGTTATGAAAAATATATTTTATTTTAGCACAAGACATATGATGTGAATTGGGATATAAGTGCTAGAAAAGGCAACCTAAGAGGTTGATGCTATTTTGTATAAATCGTGTATTTTGTTGGCTTTTTGACTGAGCATGAAAATGTAACTTCCATTAGGGAAGGGTAATTTAGTTGCTTGGTATTCAGCAGAAAACTTGTCGGGGCCATAAAAGCTTTTCTGGCTGGTTCCTCGGGTGTTTTCAGAGAAGAGCTGCCCACCCCTTGCTGTTTTTCCCTTTGGCTTCAGTATGGGCCGAATTTGCCACTACATACCTGTTGAATCAATTTTGGGGATCCAGCAGTTAACTGAATGAATAGAAGGATTAGTGGCCCTCTGGAGCCCTATTTCAACAGCCAGGTGTCTGTCCTAAACTAGTTAACTGCTTTTGACAGTTGAAGAACCTGGTTTTAATGCTATAGGCGATAGGGTTTGTTTCCCCTCCCCCCAACCCCCCCTCGAGGAGCTGAATGGAGCATACCTTTTCCTAATAGTTTGGAATTTTGAGAAGGAATTGGTCATCCCTTTCCCACCTACCCCCACCTCCACCTAGGAGACCATTGTGCTTTGTCAGCACTTGACTTGCTGCCGACCATACAGACACAGTACGGCGCCAGTCTTGGCCGTTTTCCTGGGAAGGGCTTTGGAGGTTATAACGAGAGAAAATCAAAGTGTAAAGATGGCCCTCCACATTGGTGGAGAAGAAACTGTTTAGGCTACTGAAACTAGCCTCTAGTCTACAGACCCCAAGTGCCCCCAGAGGTTAGGATCTCCTGGGTCAAGGCCTCAGGAATTATATGAAGTGAGTTAGCCCTCTTTGAAGAAAGGTGAATTTGGAATCCAGACCTGTTTTTCCCTAAGCAGTAGATTTCAATTTAAGGCAAAAGCTATTTATGTTTTAAAATGAAGCAGGACATTCAAAATCTTCAGGAGATTTTTGGAAGCTGAAATGCCACTTGTGATTGACAAATTTTTCTTCTCCTCAATAGGTGACTGGCATAGGCCATACCTATATAGCCCAATGTGGTCTCTGCCTGGGAAGTCTGTGTATTTGGAGTGCCTGAGATCTGTCCTTTCCTCCTCCTGACTTTTCAGTTAATACACTTTTTAATAGATTAAACAGATCATACTATGACATAAATGTCAACAAGCTAGTAAACAGAAATGTAATGAAATGGCTAATGGGAGATGCAATCATTAATAGAGGCCCTGAAGTATGAGCATATACAGTAGCTGTATATTGGAAACTGTGCAACTGAAGATGACTTAGTATTGCAAACTGAGGAAGAAAATTGTTTTTAATTAGCACCTTCATAAGAACTGCTGATTAATACTGTTTTGTTTGGTGAAAGGCTTTCAGCTGAGTAATTTGTGCAGCCATTTCAACAGTTTTGTTAGAGCGGATCTCCTGTTGTTAAACACAAACAGCAGATGATAATGGTGGAAGATGAGTTTGTCATGTAACAATTTACCTTATTGAAAAAAAGCTTTATAGAAAACCCAATACAGTAGGTACCAGCAGAAATCACATATTTTAAATCCTTCCAAAATTGCAGTGTGCCGTGCTTCTGTTGTTGTTGGTGGTGGTGGTGGTGGTGGTGTTGGTTTTGGGGTTTGTTCATTTTTGGGTTTTTTTGGACACTAGAAGCAGATTTTATATCATTTATAAAATTATATACACAATTTAAAGGTGGTGTGGCATGGACAGACCACTTTGCCAGCTACAGTTTATATCGGAGCAGTAAAGTGGCCTTGTATTCAAACACTTTCTAAACTCCACAAAGCAGGTTAGAAAATCAAAGCCTAATTAAATAATGTTACTTGCATGTAAATTTGCACTGGAGCTAGATGTAGGAGAAAATAAAGATCACTGTTCTTGTACTAGATGGGTTTATCCCACATGAGATCTTAAAGGATCTCTCTTTTTTTCTGAAGGGAGGTTTAATTAATCACTTTTCCCCCTTCTGGGGGCTGTTTTTAACGGGCAAGTGAAAACAGTTCCTTTCATTGGAACCTGACCAGAGCATAAGGGGCTAATTTCAGTGAACTCTCATCAAATGGATATTGCCCAAGCCAGAAGCCTGGGAACTTTTTTTTTTTCATCAAATGCAATGGCAAAGAATATTTGCATTAAAATATTACACTAACCAAGGCTGGTAAGAATTGTAAATTATCGCAGTGCCATAAAGGAGCATGAGAGTTTTCTTTTTTTTCTTTTTTTCTTTTTTTTTTTTTGTAGACAGGCCTTCGGGGTAATAACAAGGGTTGAGGCTCAATAAGGTTTAGACAGCATAATAGTCTACAAAGAAAAGCCACAGAGCACTAATGTGAAGGAAGAGCTGTCCACCACATGCAGCAAAAATCACCAAAGGTCATTTTATGGTAGCAATTGTGACATAAAATTGGTGGTCATGCTACATGTCTAATACTCAGCAGAGCTTTATAAATGATGGGCCCCTAGCGATGGCTGTCATTAAGTGCTTTCATCATAATAAACTTTAAACTGTTGGCTTTATGAATCGCCAGCCAGCTTCAGCTGTTCGTTGGATGGAGCTTGCAGCGCCTTAAGTGTGACAAGACCTATTAGGAATTGCAACCATGTTTCAAGCGTACTTGGCTTTCCCACTCCTGGGGTGATTGCCGCCTATTAAACGGCATCTGGGAAGATTTTCCTCCAGCAATCTCTGATCAAGAGCTTTTTTGGGGGGCTTTGACCTGCATTTCCTTCAAGACTTTCTCTGAGGAGTTTTATAAGAGCAAAACTCCGGAGGATTTATAGCCACTTCTGATTAATACCTTTTCATTTTTTTTCTAGCAACTCTCCCAGTGCTGCATAGAGAAAAGCTTTCATTGTTCCTAAGGTGCTTATTTGTGACCTTTTCTCTGCTTCTGATTCCCCCTAACATGTTCTCAGTGAAATCCTCGGGGTGGAACCAAGACAGTTGTTGAAGTTGTTACAAGCTATAGAGAAAGAGAGAGGGAGGGAAGGAAAGGGGGAGGGGAGAGAAAGAGAGAGAGGGAGGGAGAAGGAGAAGGAGCTGGGGGGGTAGGGAGGGAGGAGAGAGAAAGGAAGAAAGGAGGAGGGAGGAGATGGAGGAAGGGGGAAAGGGAGAAAGAGGGTTGGAGGGAGAGAGAAGGAAAGAAGAAGGGAGGGGCAGGGGAGAGGGAGAGAGAAGGAGGGAGAAAAGAAAGAGGGAGGGAAAGAAGGAGGGAGATGGAGGAAGGGGAAAGGAAGAGAGGGTTGGAGAGGGAGAGGAGGAAGGGAGAGAGAGAGGGAGGGGGAAAGAGGTATAGAGGGAGGGAGAGGAGAGAAAGGAAGGGGGAGGAAGGGAGAGAGGAAGAGAGGGAAGGAGACAGAGAAGGAAAGAGGGAGGTACAGGGAGGGAAGAAGAGGGGGGGAAAGATAGAGGGAGAGAGGGAGGAAGGGAAATTTTATATTTTAAAGAAATACATGCACAAAAAGGGACTAGCTCCACCCATTTCGGTGCCTAACCAGCAGTGACATCAGCGGCCACCCAGAGAACCGAATGCATCCACAATGAGCCCTTCGTGTAAATTGAACACTACACATAAAGATTTCGTGATTCAAATTACACTTTCATTAACCTTTCACACGGGAAGTCTTTTAGTTTCTATAAATCTTCCAGTGACTTACCATCTGTCCTGCTGGTGTGAATAATAGATGTTTGGGGAATCACTACTATAAACCCTGAGTATTTAATTTACAAGGACAAAATACATTTTTCAGAACCACTTAGAAAGGACTTTAATTACTTCTTGTCACCTTTTCAAACTTGCTGTGTGGTTGTTGTTGTTGTTGCTTTACCCAGAACTCTCTGGGGCTGACTCAGATGTTTGGGCCTTGGTAAAAGCTTTAAATGTCTAAGACCCTGCCTTAATACTCTTATTAGTCTTTCTTTTAAGCCAGGTAATGTCCTAGGAGATAGCTAGGTGAATGTCTCAGGTGTGGACCATTACACAATTAAATTACCAAACCTCAGAAGGGATTAGATTACTGCCCAGCAGGGAGCACCTGGGAATTCTTGGGTAGCGGGGATTTCTAAGTAGCAGGGGTTTCTCCATGAATAGCATCTTCCTGCTTTGGAGGCTATCACAAACTTGTTTTCCCAAATAAAATATTTTTCCTAGGAATGTGATGTCGTGGTACTGAAAATCATTTTTCAATGCTCCAAGTAGAATAAAAAATGAACAAGAAGGAAGATTCAGAAGTTTTCTCCTCCGGACACGTGTCTGTCTCAAATATCTGAGCCCATGAGCAAAGATGAACAATTGCATTTCAGGACTGTTGTCCAGGTGCAGTGGGTAGGGTCAGGCTGAAGAATTTCCCCTCCCCCAACAAAAGGTGTGTCTAAGAACTCCATATAGAAGTTACCTTGGTTTGTCCTGGAGACATTAAGGAGAAGGATTCATGGAAATGATGCTGCATTTCCAAAGGAAATCCTTCTCTATCAACATTATTGCCAGATCAAATTCTAACTCATTAGCAAGGTCATCTTTGATTCTCATAAGCATCTATTTTCATTCCAGAATTCCTTTACTCTTTCTTCAATATCATTCTCTACCCATACCCTTTTCAAGGGAGAAGGGGAAGGGGACAAAAGAGCAAAGGTAGAATTTCCCTCCAATCCCTTTTAAATTCTCTTTTCTCAAATTTCTTAGATTTCACTTTCCCCCTACTCACTTTTTGTTGATCTTAGTTAAGTTTCCTCTATTTCTATTCTTGTATCGCTCACCCTTCTAGCATGCCTCAGGAACAGTAGCCTTCCAGAATCTGACCCCTTTCCAACACAGCAACCCCAGCCGACTCTGCCTTGGAAAGCTAGGAGCTCCTGATGAATGAAGGAATGAATGAAAGGCTAGGAGGCTTTTAATTTGTCTGGTACTAACAAGACCTTGTAGCAGGGCTCCTCACTTACTGTACTTGGCTTCTCCTTAGCTACATCCCTCAGCCTTTATCTTCTCCTAATGATTCTTTGTTTTCATTAAGGGAAAGCCCTGATCTGGCTCATCCTCCTTCCTTGGCACTGTCCTAGCTCTGTGACTGACAAACAACTGGCTAAGTTGTTCCTATTCTGGGTGGAAATCTATTCAACTCTACATGCTATGAGGTCTTTGGTTTTTAGACTATTTATTTATTTAGACTGTGGAACTTGCCAGTCAATGAAATGTGAAAGTTCTTCAGAATGTTTCTGTCAAGGTCAGTGAGCAATCTCATCCTACCCCAGACTTGTTTTGCAAACATGCAAATAGGCCAGAGTCCTAGTATCTCCTTGGAACTTGGAAGAAGGTCACCATGCTGCTTCTAACTCAGGATGGTTGCATTTAAAAGCTTTAACCAAATGACCCTTTTTTCTACCTTCAAGTGCATTATACTTCCTTTTTTTTCCCCCACTGCCTTCACTTTCAGGAGCAGAGGTCACAGCCTTGATCTGTTTACATTTAAATGGAAGGCTCTCATCTTATTTCTTCTTGGTCAACAGTGACTAAATTAATTTTGTGAGAGCACCCTGAGGTCCAGAAGGGGCGGGATAGAGAAGAGAGGGAGGAGAGGATATGCATAAAGCATCCTATAAGTTCTTCAGTTATTTGAGACCTTCTCTCCCTCAGTGATACGTGTTCTTCATTCACCTTCATCAAGTAGGAGTGGGATCCAATCTGGAAAAACCCACTCTGGTAGATGGAAGTGAAGTTACTGTGTTTGGCTTGACCTTCTTATTATTCTAAAGTTCTCCATTCACTTCTGCTTTCAAAGTATCTAAAACTAACAGCATAGGATGAGAGCTTTAGAAATAGGAAGGAACTTTAAGGTCCTCTAATCTCAACTCCAGCCATCTACCATGTAAACAGAGCTACCCAGGCATCTTGCCATCTTCCCTATCACTGCCCCTCCCTTCTCCCTAACTGGAACAACAGACCTCTTGCTGAGACCCCCCAGAGACCATTCCCCCTAAGCCTGGGGGAGAGAATCCACTCAGCTGTGAGGTTCTCCTGAACTGTCTCAATTGGTGGGTAAGTGGAAACTTACATATCTCTCTAACGTCTAGCTAGACAAGAGCAAGAAGATGAAAACCAGTGGGAAGATGGCAGGGGGAGGATTGTGGCAGCAGGGCAGATAGCAAGATGTGTGGATAAGCCCTGGTTTTCTGGAGAACGGCATATGGAGCACATAGAAGTTAAGTGACTTTTCTAGTATTACATAGCTAGTATCAATAAAAGATAAAACTTAAACCCAGGCCTTCCTGGCTTCAAGGCCAGTCCTCTTATCAACTACACCATACTGCTTCTCATGGTAGACACACAGTAGATATTTAGTTAATATTTTTCCATTTATTCCTTTTTCAGTTGATAAAACAAAGGGATAGCCAAGGTTATGGAGGCAATGGTCTAGCTGTGATTTGAACCCCAGTGCTTTGACTCCAAAGCCAACCAACCTCTAGGCTTATTACTGTTTGTCTCCTGAGTTCTTCTCCCTTCCTTCCCATCTATCCCATGTTAGTCTGAATATTTGGCCATGACACTGAAATGTTCCATGTGGTTTTGCCTCTAATAGGCTATTTTTAAGTTTTTTATTGGCTTTTTAATGCCAGTCTGGAATGTGAAGAAAAAGGAATTGTGAGATGTTCTTTGGTATTGTCATCTTTTAATCACCATTTAGAGACATAGGATGAATACCAGTAGAAAGAACATTAGATCAAGTGGGATGTGGTGGAAAGGACCCTGGACTTGATCAGGAGACCTGTATTCTAGTCCATGTTCTACTGCTAACCAGTTATGTGACCCTGGGGAAATTAGCTCATCTCTCTAAGTCTGAGTTACCTTATCTTTAAAACTAAGATAATAATACTTCACGAGGATATTGTGTGAATCAAATGAGAATGTTCATAAATTACATCTTACATTGTAAAACACTAGATTTTTGTTGTTGAGTCATTTCAGTCATGTCTGACTGTGACCCCATTTGAGGTTTTCCTGGCAAAGATACTGGAGTGGTTTGCCATTTCCTTCTCTAGCTTATTTTACAGATGAGGAAACTGAGGCAAACAAGATTAAGTGACTTACCCAGGGTCACATAGCTAGTAAGTGTTTGAGTTCAGATTTTAACTTGGGACCTCCTGACACAATGGCAATATTATCCTGCTGCTTTTTTAGACCAACAGGATTCATTCTACTTCTTCACATTCTGATGTAAGGTAGTTGATGGCCAAGCATGAATATTCTTAGAAGAAGAGTCATTCGTTCATTTAACACTAACCCGTTTGCCATGTTGTTCCACGGAGCATAATAATAATTTGAAAACAGACCCCTCCTGAAAATCCTTAGTGGTTGATAAGAGAGGCCAAAAAACAGTTTTCCATAGGTTACAACCACTCAAGAAGATTCGTCAGAGGACTTGACACTCTCTATAGAGTCTTAGATGTAAGCAAAATAAACAGTCCAGGGCTTCTTAAACTTTTTCCACTCAAAACTTCTGATATGGGTTTGAAAGTCTGGAAATACCTGTATGCCTTCAAAAGATTCTTCCCTGATGGAACCATGAGAGCTTTATCCCTTCTGACTTAAGGCTTTCACCTGTGTTCAAATTCAAACTTTATTGTTTGCCATAGTAGATAGAGGGCCTGTTTTAATCTCACATCAAGAAGACCTAGGGTAAGTCTTGCCTCTGATACCTACTAGCTATGCAACCCCAGGCAAGTCATTTGACCCACTTGGTAACCCAAGCAACTCTCTGAGACTATAAATTCGAAATGAATATAGAACCAGTAAGTTGCTGACATGCATTGGTAGAGAGAGTTTCCTCACTGAAAGCTCCCCATGCAATGAAATCACAGGTCCAGTTCCAAATGAAACACAAATAACCTCTTAGAGGGGTAATAGTTTTCCACCTCCCCTCCCCACCCCCAACATTGGACTCCAACCTTGGAACCAACCTGGGCTCAGGCATTTGAAACAGACATGCTTTTGCCTTATCTTGAGTCACTTCACTTTCTAGCATTTCCATGGCATGCCCTCCCTGTCTTTCCAGCTCCCCTTTGTGTATTGTTTTCACCAATTCCAACGTAAACTCCTTGAGGGCAGGGATTTGTCCTGCTTGTATATACTTTTATCTGTGATGCTTAGGATAATGCCTGACACAAAGCACTTAAATTCTTTCTCCATCCATCTGCTATTACACTTTGGTTAGCTAGATGGCACAGTGGATAGAGTGCCAGACCTGGAGTCAGACCTGAGTTCAAAAAAAAAAAACATGAAGGCACTGAGTGCCATGTTCCTTACGCAGAGAAAGGGATAGAAACAGAAACTATGGGAGAGAAAAAAAGATGTAGAGATAGAAGATGTGGAAGAGAAGTTGGAGAAAAACTTGGTCAACTCCATAATTCCACATAGGGCCAGCTCTATCCTTCTTCAATTATTTATGAAGAGTCAAAAATGGAAATGCTTCCTTGCTGAGCCAGGTCTATCTTTCTGAAAGGTGATCTTGTGGAAAAAGACTTGCAAGCATCTCTTTAGCTGTACTTGCTGCGTTAAGGACATTTACTAAGTCTTTCATCTCGGCCTCTTTCCTCCTCATTTTGTTAAGACCACAAGGACTGTGCCAACAAATGAGAGGGGAGAGGATAAGGACGTGAGGAATGTTAACTTAGGACTTCTTGATACCATCTTTTTCCTTTTTCCCTCCTTCCTCTTTCCATATCTGCATTTCAGAGTTGGTGATTTATGTCTTTGTCTTTCAGAGTAAATATAAACCATTCTGCAGTTTCCCCAACTAAAGTCAGCTTCTTCCAGAAGCAGAGAAAGCAAGCAGTGAAGGGCTTTATTTTTTAATATCGAGGAGTGTGATACTAATTTGCATAAAGGGATGGAAAATCCCTAATTTGAGAGCTGAGGATTAGGAAGTTCCAAAAGGAAAGCCAAGTATGTTTCAAAATGCTCAACAGACTGATTGACTGATCTCTTCCCTTGAACTAATTCTGCCATGGAAAGTATATGGCCGGAGCAGCCATAATGTTAGTTTCCTGGGAAAATTGAAATCATTTTGGTCCCAGTGATAACTCCCAGTACTCATTATGTTATTATGATGCGTGGGATCAAATAATAACAACTCACATTTGTGTTGCACCCTTGGGGTTTGGAAAACACTTTCCTCACAACAATTATGTAGAGCTGGAAAACTTCAACTCCATCCCCATTTTACAGATGAGGAAACTATGGCTCTGAGAGTTAAGTGACTTGTTTATCATCACTCATCTAGTAAGTGCCTGCAGGAGGATATAAACCCAAGTCTTCTCACTCAAAATCCAGAATTCTTTTCACTCTGCTGATCCACCTTTAAAATAGAAGAAAGAAGCCAACCAATCTACTAGAATTTATAGATTGACTTTAGGGACTTTCTCAGTGACAGTATGAGAGTGAAGTGGGAGGGAAAGAATGAGGATTAAAATTAAAATTAGAATTAAAAATAAAATGAGTAATATATGAAAAGGAAAAAAATGATCAGCCGGAATCATTATTTGAGGAAATATAGTCTTATGCTCTTGCAACAATATAGTGACTGGCACATGGTAATCTCTTAATAAATGCTTGTTGACTAATTGACGTCATCATTGTAAACTGATCAGAAGACATGGGCCAGACAGTCAGGAGTCTTCTAGACACACAGGAAACTGGATTCTGCCTATAGCATGGATCAAAGATTGGCAACCCATCTGAAAGTCTCACACCATATTTTCATTCATACCCTGGTTGGGGGCAGGGAAGGGTAGAGTTCAATGAGACATCAACAACCTGGCCCCCCGATCAGCACAGCCATAGTCTGGGGACCCTAAAGACGAACAAATTCTCAAGCCTTAGGCTCCCAGCACTAAAGATGACTTGATTTTGGAGCTGAATGGGTTAGTAGCAAGACTGACTTCTTTCCACCTCTACCCTGGTCACCAGTTCAGTAAAAGTCATCCTACATGCCACCATTGGTAGAAAGGCCAGAGGTTGTCAAGCCCTGGAAGAGATGCCTGGAGATCATTTAGGCTGGGGTTTAGGGAGTTTCTACCACTGCCCCTGACAACAGAGGGGCAGCTTACCCTGCTCCTAACGTAAGGAGAGCCATGAGCTGGCTGGTTGTACTGAAGATGTGGGGCCAGTAGACATCCAACTCCAGCCAGGGCTGAAATTCAGGGAGGCCTACATTCCACATGTTTTTACTCCCCTCCTGCTCAGCAAGGCTGAAACGATGTGTTTGACAGAAAAATCAAATGTGTCTGTGTGATTCACTCCCATACAGTGTAATTAGGCGGCTTCTGATAATTTCTACTGTTTGCAAAGACTACAGAAATTAAGGCAAACAGAAAAGATGGGGAAATACAACAAGAATATAAACACACCAGGAGCAAATATTCTCTTCAGGAGGGACACCACACGCACATGCACGCACACGCACCCACGCATGCACACGCATGCATGAACTCTTAGGAAGCAAAGGTCTAGTTAAAGAATAGAAAAAAAAGGTGCTGTCCATGAGGAATTCAATTTGACAAACGTTTATTAAAAATACCTACTAAAGCTTAGAGAAATATGAATGATTTAAGACTCTATTTTTTTAGAAGGAATTATATGATCTATAATTGTCCAGTCATTTGTGGGGAAGGAAGGAAATGATTATTCATGGTGCTTGGAACTTCTAATCTGGGGAGCCCACACATAAATTCATCTGACAACTTCCTGTTAGCTGCCTCCTTGTCATATAGAGGAGAAAATTCTCTTTGCTTGCCGAGAATTTGACACTTGCTGCAATAGGATAATTCAGCCAAGGTCAGTTTTTTAGTTGGATCCATATTCACCTTCCTCTATTGAAAGGATGCTAAGAAAGGGTATGTTTAGATTTGAATCTGGACATTGATGATCCACTGACTTACCCAAGCCCACAAAGCTGGTAAGTGATGGAGGAAGAGTTCAAATCCAAGTCTCTCCTGACTCTAAGTCCAGCACTTTTTTTTTTTATTCCTACATCAGTCAATAACCATTTATTAAGCACCTACTATGTTCGAGGCACTATGCTAAATGCTAATTATAAATCCTGTCAAAAACATAGGTCAAATAGGCCCTTTCTCAGCATTCCCAAACCCTATGAATCATCTGTAAAATGAAGGGATTTACATTCAGTTGACTGGCCCAAGGTCACAAAGCTAGTAAGTGATGGAATCAAGGTTCAAACCCAAGTCTCTTTTCATTTTACAAATGAAGAAACTGAGGCTTAGATAAATGAAGTGACTTGTCCAAGGTCATACACAAGTAAGTAGTAAGTGATAGATCTTAGCTTTGAATTCAAATCCTATGACTAATAGGTCACAGTTCTTTCTACTGCACCCAATCATTTAATTTTTCTGGGTCTTAGTTTTCTCATATGTAAACTATGGATAATAAAATTTGGCAGACCTACTTCACAGGAGTGGTTATGGGCCTTAAATAAAAGCATGTAGGTATTGATTATTATTGTAATGCTTTAATATTTGCCAAGTACAATATATACATTCTCTCATTTGACCCTCACAACAACCTTTTAAGGTACATACTACAGAAACTGAATAAAGAATACCAAGAGACAATGAAATGACTTGACCAAGACCACACTGTAAGTGTGAAGGGTCAAATTTGAGCCCAGCTCTTCCTGCCTACAAGGCCGGCACACTGATCTACTAGCTACATTGCCTTTTGACTTTAGACTAGGCTAGATTGTAAGCTACTTGAGGGCAGGAACTTTTTTTTGTCTGTATTCCCTACAGGGCTGAGCACACAGTGGATACTCAATAAATGCTTCCATGCTTCATAGTGTTTCACTTTTTAAAGTGAATATTGAGCCATTTTCTTTCAGTTGATTAAATGTCAATGATTCAAATATCCCAACTCCAAGGCAGACAGCTAGAGCTGTTAACCTGGATTCTCTGACTAGGATTCGTTTCAGTTTTTCAGCAAGAGAGTTTTTGAGGGGACTGAGGTCGTGTTTAGATTCAGCTCATTCTAGCCAAAATTAAATATTCAAATTGGATTTGTTTTGAAGCTTTGCTCAGGCCTAGACCTTCAGTTTAATGTAAATGGCACTGTTCCTCCGAATAAAGGTTTCATCAGGCCAGCATGTAAACTTCTAGTGGGGTTTGTATTGTCCATTTAGAGAAAACAATTTGTGTAATAGCCTATCCATCATAATCCCCCCTTCAGATTTATGCTCACAAAAGACTCTTAATACAGGAGATGTTTTGGGGGAGGAGAAACATTTCTTAAACAAGGAGTCTTGCTCTTCTAGACCAGGTAACAAAGGATCCAGAGGAATTTGGTGGGGCCTCCCGACCACCTGCAGGTTAAGCCATTGGTCAGTAGATTAACTACAGCTAAGTGTTTTTTTTTTTTAAAGCAAGTTACCTAGGAGAGCAAGCAAACAAAAATCAGACTTAAGGTCACACATGGTAAACCAAAATTTAATAAGTCCACCACTGGTGAGCTCAAGCAAAAAGGTGCGAAGTCTCTGGGCATTTCTATTCTGAACTCAGTCTGCTATCACTGGTCAGGTTGTTTCTGGGCCAACCTGCAAATAGGAGGAGCCCTCAGTGAAAAGAAATTCCTCACTTGAGGAATTTCTTGAGCAAGCCCTGGTTTATTTACTTTTGGTTTATTTACTATTTATTTACTATTTACTTTATATACTTTATTTACTTCAGCACACCAGCTCAGTGACAGTCAGCAAAGGGCCTTCCTATGGTGGTCATTCCTTTTTTTTCCTGTCCCTGCAGGGGATTGGGGTGAGCAGGAATCTGGGCTGGGGGTGGGTCTGCACAGGGCTTGAGGGCTGCTTCTCTTGACCCTGCTGAGGCTGTGGATCCTGCCTAGGCAGGAGGAAGGAGCATTCCTTTCTCTGGCCACTGTGCTCCTTCAGAGAAAGAGAAGTTCCATGAACGCATTTCACTGTCGAGGCAGACCACAAGACAGGACGACTGCCGTCCTCCCCAACACCTTTGGGTTGATCCTAGCTTCTGTGGTGGGGGGAGCAAAAGGTCTTTCTAGAGACTAGAGGAGAAATTCTTAACCTTTTTTTGTATTATAGACCCCTTTGGCAGTCTGGTAAAGCCTATGGATCCCTTTCTTAGAATAATCTTCTTAAATAAATAAAATACATTTGACCACAAAGGAAACCATTTACATTGAAATAAAGATCTATCTGTCTATCTATCTATCTATCTATCTATCTATCTATCTATCTATCTATCTATCTGTCTGTTTATCCTAATGAGTCAGGTGGTTGGTGAACTCAGAAGCTGTATCTATATATCATATGATACATAGAGATATCAATATCTCTGTATCTCTAAATCTCATATCTATCTATCTATCTATATCATATGATATATAGATATAGCTTCTTTGAGTTCACCAAACCCCTGACCCATTAGGTTAAGGATTCTGAGGGACTAAGAACTCTAGAGGAACTGAATGTTGGACCTGAGTTAGATGCTTCTCAAATAAGACTGAAGTAGCAGCAATTCCTTTGTGTTCATCTTTCTGATAGGAGTTTGTTCTGGCCCCTCTCGACTCTGGAACTTAGAGGAAAGAAATTCCTGTGAAAACAGGTCTTGGTTCATATCTAGCATCGGAGGAGGCATGACAACTCTACCTGAGGATATCATCAAATCAGATGCCAACCTCTTGGCCTCAGAAAGTGTGAAACTGACAAAACTTTTGCCATACAGGCAAAAGACCTAGGAGGAAGCAGAATTGGGTATAAAGTCAGAACCAAGTTGACCAGGCTCCAACATCTTTATCAGGAAACCTAAGAAAGAAGACAATAGAGCCAAAAGTATAGGGAAAGGTACCTTTGTGTTTGAGGTATTTTGAAATTCCTTGGACAGGTTTGTCTAAGAACTCTGACCCATGCTTACCTGTCCTTTCCACACTGTATAAATATACTGTGTGTTTGTATATAAATGTATCTACATATGCATATATGTCTATATAAACATAGACATAAATGTCCATATTAATATAAATTTATGTAATATATACATACACGCCTATATCAATATAGACATATGAATATATAAATACATGTGTGTTATATAATATGTGTATGTATGTACACATGCATACATGCATACATACACACACACACACATACATGTGTCTCCTTTGGGTGAGCCATGCTCAACTGTGTTAGTCAGAGTTTTTAGGTGATTAGAGGTTGTCATGGGAAAAATAATGGAAGTTTGGTAGAGAGCCTTTAGGAACCCAGGGAGATGAAGACCTCTGATGCCTACTAGTTGGCTAAGGTTGAACATTTTGGAAATGTGGTCTCCAATCCCCATTCTCAGTAGAAATAATTTGCATTGTATCATCCACATTTCCATTGCACTTCCCCTCACCCTCCAAATCAATAGGATGAAGGTTAGAAAGTTTTCATAGGCTATGGGTATAAGCATCCCTGGCCACTGGTGCCTCCTGTTAAATTTAGTCTAAAGGAAAGGTATCTGAAATGGGAAACTGAACAAATCCAACTCCCTCCCCATAGGTATAGTTGGCTTTATCCCCAGTCTCCTGAGAACAATACAAAGGAAAGGGGAAAGAAAGTGAATAAACACTTATATAGCACCTACTATGTGCTAGGTATTGTTCTAAGTGCTTTTTACAAATATCTCATTTGATTCTTACAACAATCCTAAGAGGTAGGTGATATTATTAGCATCATTTCACAGTTGAGAAAACAGACAGAAATTAAGTAACTTGCCCAGGATCACACAGCAAAGTGTCTGAGACCAGATTTGAACTCAGATCTTCCTGACTCTAGGTTCTAACCAATGACTCTTTTCACTTTGCCACTCCTACTTTGAAAAAAAAAAAGTCCTTAGAGACATTTCCTTGGGTTTCAGAAACATCTATGGTCCAAATGAAATAATATTTGTTAAGCTCTTAGCACAGTGCCCAGCACATAGTAGGCCCTTTACATTCCACCTCCATAGTCAGTGAGAACACTTTGTCATTTAAGTCTTGGGAAATAGATGAGTATTCTGATCTCCAATTGGTCAGTGCCCTGCATTAAGGTAAACTCCAAGGACAAGGTGAGCCATAGATTCTAGTTTATGATTCCATTTTCAGCCTATGTGGTGGTCTACCAATGCATGATCACATGTCACAATGGTATTCGCCTTGTTTCTGCTAGGATCCCTCCTGCACCTTTTTCACCTCATTTCCTAAGGAGTTGACAGGCACGTGAGCCTTAGTGAGTTTTCATGTGGGGACCTGCTACCAGCTATCCTCTACTTATATTTCCTGCAAAGTTGAAGGAACTTGTGCCGATTATTCTGGGTCCTACCCCAGCGGTGCCACAAACCTGGTTTCTGTTCTCCTCACTTGCCGCTCCTGAGGTGAAAATATTCATTTATTGATTCATTTGACAAATATTTTCTGACTACCTGTTATAACTCCAGACCTAGACCTCCAAGAATAGTACAAAGATGCAAAAGACTCAAGATATATACAAATAATTATAGCTGTTCAGACCTTTCTCTGCTTCCTTATTTCCTGATTCTAAGGTTCTTTTTCTTCCTTCCTATACAGGGCTTCCATGAATGACTGGTCAACCTCCCTTTCTGTCTCCTGTCCTCAATTCTTCATGTGTCTCCTTCATCATTTTCATTGTCATCATTTCTTTATTTTCTTTCTACCTTCCTTTCTCCCTTTCATAAGTCCTTGTCTCAATTTTCCAAAACTTAATTATTTGCCTCCATGAAGCAGATGAGAAGAGCATCTCTGTCATTAGGACCTGCCAATGATCTCAACATGCAGGTCATGAAGTGGGTCCCTGCTATTACCCATTATATAGAAGACAAATCCCATTAAATTGAAGAAATATCTAGCAAATGTTTATGGCACGTGAGTCACTGTGTTAAGCAAAATGAATTTAAAAACAAAAACAAACTAAGACACAGGGAAAATAACTGAGACCTCATTAATGTGTGTAATGGGGGTTGACTCTATATATGAGCCTGTAGAATTCCAGGCTGCCTGGAGTTCCTTGAGGATTGGTAATGATGCCACTAGTTCACGGGGCAGGAGATGGAGGTGGGAGGCATCATCAAAAGCCAGATTCTAAACCCCAGCACTTGTGAAAGAACAATCTTGATGCAATGGACCACCATTAGCTCTTTGCCCGGCTGCTTCTCAGTGGCGATTTAAGCCGGAGAAGTGGTGACAAAGATGTTAAGACTTCATCTTATTTCTTAGGATTAATCCCAGCTCCCTGGAACTATCATCCTTCACCTCCAAATATTAACAACAATTTATATTTCTATCATCCTTTAAGATTGCTAGCAATAGGGGCAGCTAGGTGGCGCAGTGGACAGAGCACCGGCCCTGAAGTCAGGAGGACCTGAGTTCAAATCCAACCTCAGACCAAACACTTAACACTTACTAGCTGTGTGACCCTGGGCAAGTCACTTAACCCCAATTGCCTAAAAAAAAAAAAAAACAAATTTAAAAAAAGATTACTAGCAATAGAGACTTTACTAGCCAAAGATTCTACTTTCTCCTCATTGTAACCCCCTTTCCTCTCATCTTCACCACTGGTTTCTATGAATGTTAAAACCCCTCCAGGCAGCAATTGAATCCAAATCCATATTTCATCTGTATTCATCAGACATGCCCCTCCCCTCTCCACACATGGAGATCATGTCCTTTCTTCAAGGTTTAGTTTAGCCTGCCTCTTCCATGAAGTCTTCTCTGACTAAATTGACCACACTGACTTTTCCCCACCCTGAACTCCAGTATTACTCAGAATACGTACCACACATTTTGGGACTTGATTGCATTTTGGTTTTTTAGGGATAAGGACTGGATTTGTTTTTTCACAGATATGAGAAACTCTCAAATGAAAAAATTTCCTCTGCCAATAGGGGTTACTTAGCACCTTCTCTGAAACTTCTAGTCTTAGAGAGTTGCCTGTAGCACTGAAAGGTTAAGTGAATTGCCCACAGACACACAGCCAATATGTCAAAGACAAGTCTTGAACACAGATCTTCCTAAGTCCAGGATCAGTTTCCTAGCAACTACATCAAGTTGCCTCTACATTCTGTCTTAAAGGGTTTTCTAATGGTGTTACATGTGACGTTTCCCCAATTAATCTGTAACATCCTCAGGGGAAGAAACCATGTCTCACTTCTCCTACAATGTTTGAACAGGGTTAGGGACTTAGAAACTTGGTGCATCTCCAATGGATGCTTCCTCTATGGGTGCAGATGGCAATTTTCCCATGCCTTCTTATCCTGAATCATACCTGTCCTTGTGTTTCTGTATATCCTCTATTGAGGTGTGCACCCAAAGCACTGGAGCCCCTCTTCTAATTCTTTGATGCCCCCAAGATGTTAAACGTATTAAATTGTAAGCTCCTTGAGTGCAAGTACTTATTTTACCTCTTTTTTTTTTCATCCCCAGTGCTTAGTTAGTACAGTGCGCGGCACATAGTAGGTGCTTAAGAAATGTTCAATGAATTGAATTGAAATTATACCATTCAGGCCATCCATCTTGCCTTCCATTTTCATGAAAGATTGAGGCCAAATAAGTGACCTCATTAATATTTGACTAAATAATGAATGAATAAAGCATTTATTAATTTATAAATATTATTTATTTATTAAGTATGTACAAAGCACTAATCTAGTAAAGATGCTACCTGACTGACATCAAACTCACACCATCACATCATGCCATTGTCCTGGAACACTTAAGAGGTTCATTTCTCAGTCCTGGAGCTTACACAGAGCAGATGGCAATCAGAGAAGGACACCTTATTAGGGGCCAGTTTAGATGCAACCTCTGACTACTATGTTCAAAGATATCTCTTCAATACTTCAATAGATCTGAGATTTCATCAATATGAGTATTACCTCCTGTGGTAGCGGAAACATTGACTCAAAGTAGGGGAGGCTAGTTTTTCCTCTAAAAAGTCAATGAAACCATCCAAGAGACTTAATTAGTCCAGGGGATTAAGGGGCAAACCATTGATGTAGTTTCCTGGTTGCCAGAGGCATAAAAAGCCCAAAGCAGGCATAGTCAGACTTAGTCCTCAGACTCAACTGGCTTCTACAGGAGTCAACACACATGACCAGGTTTCCTATGACCATCTTCCTATGACAGGGGTCCTTAACTTGGGGTTCATGAGCTTGTTTGAATATAATTGGTTTCCTTTATAGGACTACATATTTTGTTTTATAATGTTTATAACGATATTCTGAGAAGGGCCCCATAAGCTTCACCAAACTGTCAAATGAGTCCATGACACACAGAAGGTTAAGAATCCCTCATGTAGCAGGACTGACGTGTGTCTTCTATTGGATAGTCCTCATTTAAGACTGAAGTAGCAACATTTCCTTTGTGGTCATCTTCTTGACAAGGATTCATTCTGTCCTTTTAGTGACAAGGGGGCCGCAAAGAAAGAAATTCCTATAAAAATAGGCCCCAGTTCATCTCCAATGTCTGGGAAGGAGACATAACATGACACTGAGGACACCCAGATGGCCCTTCCTGCAGACCATCAAATCAGATATTTAGATATTTGCTCTAAGAGCCAAATCAAAGTGCCAATCTCCAACTTCCCCAAGGACACCATGGGTTGATTTCAAGGGGTCCATGAACTTAGATGGGAAAAATATATCTTTATTTTCACTAGCCTCTAACTGAAACTTAGTATTTCCTTCAATTAATTAAAAACAGTTTTCTGAGAAGGGTTCCTATAGGCTTTACCAGTGAGCCATAGGGGTCCATGATACCAAAAAGGTTAAGATCATCTGGCCTATAGAAAAGAGGGAAGCTATGTCTACCTGAACTAATAGTGCATCTTTCGCTGAATATCCTTCCTATGCTATTGTTAAGTGAACTTTTTTTTGTAAGATGATAAATGGTGTATAAGCGTCTTGTTTTGTTCCAATCCCAAGACCAAACCACCAAACTAGCCTGACACAGGCTTGGCAGAGAACACCTCCACTGGTGCAGCAACACTCATTTCTACCTTCTCTTATCCAGATTGTCTCATAGATTTTCCACAGAGTAGAGCAGTGGGTAGAGTGCCAGGCCTGAAGTTAGGAGGACCTGAATTCAAATTCAGCCTCAGACATTTAGTGGCTGTATGACCCTGAGCAAGTCACTTAACCCTGATTGCCTCAGTTTCCACATCTATAAAATGATCTGAAGGAAATGGCAAACCACTCCAGTATCTTTGCCAAGAAAATCCCAAATGGGTCATGAAGAGTCAGATACAGCTGAATGACTAAACAACAACAATAACACAAAATTCTATTCAATGTGGCAGAAGCCTTGCTTTTCAAGTGTTCTTAACTTGTCATCCCTTGATCCCTAAGGGATTCAGAATAGATTTCAGGGGGGTCAGTGAACTTGGATGTGAAATACATACATACATACATATGCATAAATATATATATATATATATATATTTCACTAACTTCTAACTGTAATTTAGCTTTTCCTTAAATTATTTTAAAACTTGATTGAGAAGGGCTCCATAGGTTTCCCCAGACTGCCAAAAGAATTTATGATAGGAAAAAAGTTAAGAACTCTTGTGCCAGATCTTTTTACATTTCAAGAGTATACTGTTTGTGCATCTGTTATCCCTAGCTCTGCCTACAAGCATAGGTAGGAACTTTGTAAACTATAATTGTTATTCAGTCGTGTCCAACTCTTTGTGACCCCATTTGGGAGCTTCCTTAGCAAAGATACTGGAGTGGTTTGCCATTTCCTTTTCCAGCTCATTTTATAGATGAGGAAACTGAGGCAAACAAGGTTAAGTGACTTGCCCAGGGTCACACAGCTAGTAAGTGTCTGAGGCAAGATTTGAACTCACAAAGATCAGTCTTCCTGACTGCAGGCCCAGCACTCTGTGCACTGTGGTGCCACCTAGCTGCCCCACAAATGCAAATGGATACAAATACAAGGGATAAAAATAAACCAAAAGGTTTAGGGAACTTTGGGCCTGATACAGAGAGGCAATGAGGTTAGGCAGGAAGACCTGAGTTCAAATCCAGTCACAGTACCTTACTAGCTGTGAGATACTGGGCAAGTCACTCAACTACTATCTACCTCAGTTTCCTTATCTGTAAAATAGGGGTAATAATAATAGCCCCTATCTCACAGAACTCCTATGTATTTCACAGGGTTGATGGGAGTACCAAATTGGTTAATATTTGTAAAGTGCTTTGCAAACCTTAAAACTATATCTATATACACATATACATCTATATATATATGTTGATATACAGACATGTACATATATACAAAAATGTATATACACATATATACATATACATATATACGTGTACATATATACACATATCTATATGTAAGTGATTATTATTTTTAGAATTAGAAGAGAAATATCATTTAACTTTGGGCCAGTCTTGGAAAAGGCATTAATTGTGAATTATTGGCTCATGATTTCCAAGAAAATCAGAGCTGGAAGAATCATTTTAGAAATTCAGGCTTGCTTGGTTCAACTCCTTCACTTTAGGAATAAGGAAATTGAGACCCAGAAAAAGGAATTGAATTTTTACAAGGTCATGTTACTGAGAGCAGGTTTGTTCAAAGTCACTGTCAAGTCAACCTACCAAACCTTCAAGGAGTGTTGTGATCTTACAAGTTAGGAATGAAGAGCTGGGAAGATCTCTCAGTATCTGGAAATTTTCCTTTTGGGTTGGATGTGAATATAATGGGAGAAGATGGACCACCAAGAAGAACTGGAGTTACTCAGAACCTTTGCTAAAGTAGATGGGATTTTTATCTTCAATGATAATCATCCCTTAATTCTTGGGTCAGACTTAATCCCAAACAGTCTTCCGTTGAGGCATCTCATGAGATCCTCCCATCACTCTGTGGAGATAGGACAGGCTTCACTATCCCCATTTGGCAGATGAGGAAGCTGATTACACAGTGAAGTGAATTCATGGAAAAACTGGGAGTAAAACTAAAGTCTCCAGCTTCCCAATCCAGGCCTCTTTCCACAGTGAAAACCCCCCTGCACTCTGCCAAATGCACATGCTATTATTGAACTAATGCATACATTGGGCACTCATAGAAAGAAATGTGGTGGGAGAGAAACAGTGCTGGGCTTGGTGTCAGGGCACTCAGATTTAATTCAGGGCTCTAACACTCAATTAGCAGCATGACCTTGGGGACAATCACTTTACCTTTCTAAGCCTCAATTTTTTTATCTGTAAAATGAGTATGATACTACTACCTATTTCAAAGGATTCAAAAGTGCTTTGTAAAACTTACTACAATGAAAGTCATATAAGCATTTTCAAAGCATGTCTTTCTAGGTAGCTAAGAACATCTGTCTTTGCAGATAGCTATAATCATAATAACTGACATTTGCAAAGTATTTTACATGCATTATCTCATTTGAGACATGCAACAACCCTGTGAGGTAGGCACAAACAGGTATTATCCCCATTTTACAGATAAGGAAACTGAGCCCAGCAAAAGAAGGGAAGTAAGGAAATGAGCATTATTAAATAGCTACTACTGCCAGGCACTGTGCTAAGTTCTTTACAAATATTATCTCATTTGTCCTCACAATAACCCAGGGAGGTAGGTGCATCATCCCCATTTTACAGTTGAAGAAATGAAGGCAGACAGAGGTTAAGTTACTTGCCCTGTATCACATAGCTAGTGAGGATGTGAGGCCACATAAAGTTGAAGAGATCCCTTTTTCAGAGATTACTATCAGAAGGTGGTGGTTTGGTTTGTGTCTTGGGCCCCCTCCCTGCCACAGACATACACTGCTAATAGACATTGCTCTGATTTTGGTTCTGTTCTTAAAGGGATGCCAACTTGTGAAATACACCAAACAAAGCTGATTTCTTACTTTAAAGCATAAAATATAGTCTCCCTTTGGATACCTGCTGATTTTAAGATTTTTTTTCCTTATAGTCATTTTTTAGCAAACACTTGGGTTATTAATTTGAAAACAAAGTGATACATTTTTAGCTCATGCTTTTGGAAACCTCTCTTGTCCTTTCTGGGAATGGTTTTTAGTTATGTTTTTAAAATTCACTGACAATTGAATTTTTTGTGCCCTCCTTCCATTGTTTCCTGTCCTCTGAAAAGTCACAGATCTGCTTGGGCTAGGAGACTGCTCAAACACAGTAATTGTACTCTTTGCATGAACAACCTAAATGAATAAAGAGGATGCCCTGGATAGGAGTGGGAACTTGGTCTCCAGCAATGATGCAGGGGCCAGATTTCTACCATGAGTTTTTTTTTCTTTTGCGTTTTGCTGTGATGGTTGTAGGAAAGGAAGAAAAAGCCTGTGACCTATATCGTCAAGGTCTACTTCTTAACAGTTCAGCAATGGGAGAGAATCAGAATGCATTCTGGAAAAAAAAACATCAGAAGTGCTGATTGTCCCTCTAAGCCTTTCCAATCACAGGCTAGCGGTTAAAATAATGCTCACCTACTGAGCTTCCAACTGGGCCCATCTACCTTTTTCGCTGGCAGGGTCATGCCCAGTCAAGCCTGATGGAGGGGCTGCAAGCCCCGGCTGATCCCCCAATACATGGCATCCTAGTTACACCTGTTTGTCACGGAGTCCCTCCATTTTCCTTACCCTTCTTTCCTGTTGAAAAGGAGCATTAATTAAAACAGTAAACAAATGGGCTTCTCGTTCTAAATCAGGGCTGCAGGCAACGTAGAGATAACTTGGGCTCTGGAGAAGAGGGATTTTCTGTTAATTTATGGAATCTACCGTCACTCTGCAGAGCAGGCAGGCTGCTCGCTTAGCGGGGAAATGGAAGCAGACAGCTTTTGTCTAAACACTTCTTTTGCTCGGAATATCTTAATTTTTCTATTTGAATTTTTAATAAGGTTCATGGTACTTTTTTAATGGAGCAAACTTCGGGGTTTTGTCGATGCGTCAGGGACTGCTCTGAGCGTGTCCTCCCCGGGGCTGGAGGATGAAGGCGTTGTGAAAGTTAGGCTCCGAGGGCAGGCAGCAAGACGAGATGCTCTTCTTGGGTCAGTTGTCCAGGGCTCCCAGGCAGGCAGTAGGAGGCATGTTCTAGTTCCAGCTGTTCTTCTGTTGTCTGTCAGTCAGCCCCGGTCTGCCTATGCATCTCTAGCATTGCTCAGAAATCCTTCTTTCTGCAAGATAATAGCAGCACGCTGCCAAGGAAACTCGGAGAACCTTGGAGCCCTACATTTCCCCTAGTTGTCGGAAACACACACACACACACACACACACACACACACACACACACACACACA
>NW_020954556.1:49798530-49799481 GCF_900497805.2 Vombatus ursinus | reverse complement strand
CACACACACACACACACACACACACACACACACACACACACACACACGCCTTTTGATCAGTTCGATGGTAGTTAAGTCCTTCCTGGTCTCTTAGATTGTCTGTATTAACTTATCCATTAACTACCAGAGCCTTGTTGGAAGAGAATCTTCTTCGGGAATGTCCTTGACATTTTCCCATTTCTCATTTCCAGCACCCAGAGTTATAACTCAGTGCTGACGAATATTGTTGGAGAGGGGTTGTGTTTTATTCCAAACTGATATTTGGAATTCTTCAGTTTAAGTGAAATCACATTAAAATTGTAGTTTTCATAAAATTATAGACAGTCCAAGAAAAAAACTGTAAATTTTTGTCATTTTGAGTGTAAACCTCCTTAAAAACACAGGAATGTCTGGTACATATTTCAAGCCAGCCTACTTTTCCTGGTGGCATATCCAGTAATCATGTTGACAAATTAATGGTAGAGAATTAGTTGTACATTAAAGATTTAAATTATATTATGCAGCACATTGTCATAAAGTGATATAAAACAATAGGAAAATAAATGTAAATTAATTCAAGTTACTGACATGTAAAACACCAGACTGACATCTGTACACTTAATAACCAACTCAGCTGCCATAGTTTAGAAGAACATAAGGCAAGCAAACGTTAGTTGTGGTAATAAATGGGGTTTGTGGGTATGACAAATTTGGCTGGGAGGGAAAGAAGGCACCAGGAAGCAGTGAACATTTCTCCTCCATTCTAGAACCTGGCTGATTGGTTTGCCAAGGGTTAAGTGGAGCAAACTGCCATCATTTCCCCCTTCACCGCCTCTCCCCTCGATAACCTCTGCATACATATTTCCAGCTCCAGACAAGCTGACAGAGCTGTCCAGGAAAGTTTTCTGTCAGAGAGGAGGGAGGAGGGAGGAACTAAGTTGTGGTGCCCTGGCTGCTGTGAGAGTGAAGCGA
>NW_020954556.1:49761850-49798520 GCF_900497805.2 Vombatus ursinus | reverse complement strand
AAAGAAAGAAAGAAAGAAAGAAAGAAAGCAAGAAAGAAAGAAGCTTGCTATGGCTCCTGGGCCCCTGCAGACCCGACTTTCTGGGAGGGGGGTGGTAGCATGCACACTACTGTGCGAACTAATTATAAGGATTCGGTTTCCCGGTATGAAGGAATGCATTACCTGTAGCAAAGGATGCATAAAATATCAGAAACCAGAGGCACTGGGAGGAAGCTGAATGCCCCAGTGAATTCAAGCCCTATCCCTAGGTTTATACCCACAATCCAAGCCCATGCTGAGAGACTAATCACTTGGCCATTGTCAGTGCTGTTGTCCAATCAGCCCCTGAATAGCAAAACTTCACAATGCAGAGTATGAATTAGAGGAGAATAAATGTGGATGAAGACTTTTTTTTGCAACAATACCTAACTGGGCCTTTCAGAGAGGACAACTGATAGACAAAAGGTCGGCGGAAATTGGAGTAACTTTTGGAGGCCCTTGTAGCCGCTGTCAATAAGAGTTAGCTCTATAATGGAGGAACTGGCCCCCTTTTTTTGTATGAGATGGATCAATTGTCCATAGGGGGAAAAAAAGTCATAAAAATTGGTCAATTTTGTTGTTGTTGTTGTCCTTGTCTTAGAAATGATGGCTTTCTCCGTTGAGTAAGACCAAGTGTATTTGGCTTCTGCTTATGTGAATTGTAGACCTGGTCATTATTGAGACTAGGGTAAAGTAGTGACATTCCATGCCACCCCCCCTCAACCCACCCCGACATCCCTCCACCCCCCAACAAATAGCTTCTTGAGCTATACAAATGTCAGGTCTCTGTTTTAAAATTTAGCTTTGTTTACCCAACAGCACGGAATTCATTACTGCATAAAAGTGGTTCTATTTTCTGACCTTTTTATTCAAAATGTTGAGAGTATCAAAAAGCTCATTTGAAGGTCGAAGGTTTATGTATCTATTCTCTTAAGTGTTTTAGAAATTCATACGGAGGACACAAAAGGTGGAAAATGTGAAAACATACTGTTCATTGTTTATCCTAACCTTGGCATGGTTATTAGATAAATGAATGCAGAAAAATGACTTTAAAAGCCATTGTGAACAGGGATTTTTTTTTCCTTGAAGACTGTTAATTTTAGTCCCTGATCTGTAAAGGTCAATTTCTAATTCTTTTCACTGTGCAGTTTATATAACTTCTGCATTTCAAGTCTATAAAAAGCTTTTGCAGACTTTTCATACAATAAGTAGCAATTTCTTTCATTATTGCTTGAATTTTTTTTATGTAATTCCTACAAGACATTTTGATGAAATTATGAGGCTTAAAAGCCGTTAGAGCCTTTCATTTGGGTGTGTGTGTTTTTCCCTCTCTGATCCATTCTCTCTGGATAATTTAAAATTAGTAAGATTAATCAGTTCAGTGATTTAAAAGGCCACACTTTAGTTAGAACAAGGTCTAAAGCAAAACCATTTTATTTTCATATTGATATACGCCTTAAAAAGTCTTTTCAACTAGTTATCTAAAGCCGATATTTAACTGTTACTTAGTCTACTAATTTCTATCTTTTGTTAGCAGAGCTTTCCTGCCCAAATCTCCTCATTCTGTCCCGTGCTAATTGCGGCTTACATTATATAACTTGCTTTGTAAAGAAAACTCTAACTCCAAGCCTTGAAAGTTGCGTGTTTCTATTTGCTCAAACTTGGTGCACTTGTCTGGAGAGGGTCATTGCAAGGAAAGCTGTGTAGGCTGTAAGAATGTCCCGGATAACAAGCTTAAACAGAACCTTTTGTTGTTACTAGTATTCTCAGGCCTCCAAAATGAGGCCTTCTTTTGCTAACCGAGAACTGAAGTGGTTCATTACTGCTGTTTCTTCCTCTAGGCCAGGGCCCGGCTATTCCCACTCCTGAAGGTCTGTAACTTCCTTAAAAAGGAAGAAGGAAAACATGGCCCAGAAAGGTCTTGTTAGCACTTCCTATGTGAAATTAGCAGCTTTCTAAAAGGTACAACTCCAATTACCTCACATTGTGGGGGCAGGGACCAGCCCAACAATGGGCCCAGCCTAGCAAGTGACATTCTGTCTTTCTCGAGTTACTTCCCTAATTAGGAATGAAGAAGCTCTATTCTGGTGAGTGCATCTATTTACAGTGGCCACAATGCTCTAACTTGAGCATCCTTCTCAAAGACCAGTGTTAAAAAACAAGTGCTCTTTTAGCCAAGCAGGCCCTGGTAGACCGGCACATTCCTCACGGTTCCGCCCCGGAGAAGAGAAGAAGAGGGTAGCTGCTTCGGCGTTCAGGGGGATTGTTAACACTTCAGAATTCATTTTCCACAATAGCGCCCCTGCCCAGAGAGCTCTGGGAATTACAGTGGACAATAGTGAGGCATTCTTAGGAGGGGCTAATGATGGAAAAAAAAAAAAGAAAAATATTTATTGCTTTTGACAGTTCCACAAGGGGCAAAAATCCTTGTCGTGGCTAAAGTTTCCACAGCTGTTGGGGGAAGGTGGCTTGGGGGGGGAGGGGTTGGGGGACTCAAGCAGGCTCCGACTCCTTTGTTAGGAGGCTGAGTGCCCAGGGCCAAGCTGTGAAATTAGAGATTAAGTTCATTAAGGTAAGAGAATTGTGTGTGGGGGCATTGTTGTTGATACAGGTGGAGTTCGGGGGCCTGGCTCCTGCGAGCCTATTTACATGTAGGCGTCGCCCCATTAAATGAGCTTAACGTGCACCACAAGTCAAAGATGTTTATTATTTGCAGGAGAGATGACCGACGATTTCCCTGGGACGCTACTTGCCAAACCCCCACCCCGAGGGTGGGCTAGGGCTCCCCGCCGGGGAGCAGGTGGGAGTGAAGACAAGTACCACGTAGATAGTGAGAAGACAGTCTCTCCTCCTTTCCCCCAGCAGCCTAGAGGAGGGAAGGAGGGAGAAAATGAGGGAGGGAAGGGCCTTCTCCCCTTTCTCCTCTATTCTCTCCCCCCCACCCCAAGCTATTGCCTCTTCCTGGTTGGGGAGGCTGCAGGAGGAAGGCTGGCCAATGCCCTCTAACTATTGGCCTGTCCACAGTGGGAACTTGTCTCTGTGTGTGTGTGTGCGTGCCCAGCAACCAGGGGCCCGAGGGCAGGTTAGTTGCCCCCTCTAAAGACAGCAGGACCCTTGCCTTGAAGTACGGCCTAGTGAAGAGAAATTAAAAGTCAAGGTGGTACCTCGTGACCCTGCCCTTCCCTACCGAGCCCAATGCCAGTGTCTCCGTGGAAATCTGGCCTGCCTAGCTTTGATTTCTTTAAAATAGTAATAATGATCATAATAATATAAAGTTTCCCCCCTCCCACACATGCCTCTGTTCTGTACTGTGTGTTTTTTTGTTTGCAAATTGAAATGTCTCCCCATTTGTCATAGGTGTTTGATAAGAAGATTTCCGCCGCTCTCCAAGAGCCAAAAAGTGCGAGAGAAGTTTCCAAGGCGGTCAGGTGTGTTTGCATACTTGATGCGCAGCCCCCCAGAACTTGGCATCCTGCTCGGTTTGTCCATTTTATTTTTCAGGGAGTAGCGGGAGTTGCTGGGGCTGTTGTGCTATTTGACTTTAGGATGCAGACGGTTGTGCCGACATCTACGCGTTCAATATGCAAAAAAAATATCCAGTCCCTTTCCAGGCCCCTCGTGTTCTCACTGGGCAGGCTTAGAAGAAAGATTTCTGTGTTTACTTTTGATGGAGTCAATAATCCATCATCTCAGTTGCTTCCACTTATTTTTTTTTTCTTTCTGATGGTTAGCTCAGGACTGCAGTAAAGGTGAGAAATATGCTTGGCAGCAGATAACCCGAGAATCAGAACACCTCCCCCCTCTAATTTGCATGATAGGATTCCTTGTTGAGCAGAAATTCACCTGCTCTCCTTACCTCTCCCTCCCTCAAGCCACCCGTCCAAGGAAAATAAATAGCTTGGTAATGATTTAGGTAAATGGAATTATTTTTTAAACAGCTGATCCCTTTGAGGCATTTTGAGAAGACACTTTGGGATTTAGAGTTGATGTTGGTGTGTGAAAAACAGTTTTAATTTTAGATTGTAAAAGAATTGGTTACTTGGAAAGAAGGTGTCCAGAATGTAAATGCAAACTTGTTTCTCCTGAATTCAGATAATATAATGATAGTGTAGGTTTTTTTTTCTTTTTTGAGAATGAAATATTTATACAAGATTTTTGGTCTACTTTAGCCCCAGATCATTCCTGCCTACCCCAATGTAATGGCAAAATGAATTGAAATTATCATGGAGCCTTCACTATTTTAACAGACTAAATCTGTAGAAGTTCTTATGTAATATTTTTTTGTAAAATTATGCCTGTGTTCTTTATCGGCATTTAAAATGATTCTGAAGTGAACCAATGGCATTTATCAGACTTCTCAATGGATTTTGGTGGCTGCCTGGATTTCTTTTTATTCATAAAATAAAATATTCTTTGTTTTGGAAACTCCTATATATGAGATCTGTGAAATTACTTTTTTCAGAAGTTACAAGAGCAACCAGACAAGAGCTTGAGAAATTAGGTGAGAAATGAGGAACTCCCAAATTATTAAATAAGATGTCTAGCTAGAGTGGACTAATGAGGAGATGAGCATTTACATTTTCTTTTAAAGAACAATGAAGTCAATCTAGGAGAGAGAGAGAGAGAGAGAGAGAGAGAGAGAGAGAGAGAGTTTCCTAAGCTGTCACATTGTGAGGTTTCGCAAAGCCTAAAGGCCAATGAAATACAAACAAGAATTTCATGTTCCTTTTTGTCCCACATTACACTGGATAACATTGGCTCAAAAATCCAGGACCATCTGCAGGTTCTACAGCTAACCAAACATTTCTAAAAACTTAATCTTGCTCTTGTGATGTGCATGTACACATAAATATCTTTCCATAGAGCTACTATCAAAAAGACACACTAGTAGAAAAAATTGTTATATCAATAACCAGGAGAGAAAATGTTATTTTTGGTTCATACTTCCCAAGAATAGTCACTTTATAATTTCAGTCCTATTGAATTAGGATTTTAAAACTTTTAAATTCTTTTTCTTTCTTTCTTTCATCACCCCATTAATAAAAAGAAGCAGTTTCTCATTTTAGCCAAAATTTCTTAAGTGTGATGTTCTCAACATTATTGCACTGAATTTAGGGCAGTGAGTAAAGTTGGTGAAAGGTAACTAGAATGAGCTGCCTTCTCTCCTGTAACATTGCTCTGATGGGAAAACATCCCAAGTGTCAATCCTGGTTTATTTCTCTTCAAAGCCCAAACCATTCTAAGGACATTTCCCCTTCATTTACCTCGATACTATTTAGGATGGTAATCAAGAACTGCCAGATAGGATTCTGGGTAACTCTTGGTGAAAACATCTTCTCTCTGGGGCACCCTTTACGTTATAAATATTTCCACTTGTCTGTACAAATATTGTTGGGAGTTCTTCTGGGCCTATTTTTTTTTAAAGCAGAACTTCCTGCTTTCATATAAGAAATAGTTTAAGGGTCTTTTATCATTTTGCATCTTACAACTGAATCTCATTTCAGATAGGTGATAATACGTTATGGTAAACATTAGTTAAAAAAAACCATTAGATTACTTTCTTAGCCTCTACAGTCTGCTGTTTAATTGTAATCTCTCCCAGCTGGGAATTCACAAGTCAAGTCTTTGTGGGTAAGTTATTTAACAATGATATTCATTCAATAAATATTTACTGAGTACCAATTATGCATGAGGCACTGTGGTGGCAACTGAAGGTGATATAAAATTGTATAAGACATAGTACCTAATTTTAAGGGCCTACAGTACTCAAGCAGAGATAAGTCATACATGAAATATATTACATTCATCAAAAACTTTAGGACATAATTGCTGATTTTGTATTAAATGTTGGTTACAACAAACATAATTTTAGCTTTGTAAATATTAACAGGTGCTACTGAGGATCTCTCTACTAGTAACATCATTGGCCCAATGTATTTAGACAAAAATTGGGGGGAATAGCTTTTTCCTGCTCTTTATGGAATGATTCTGTTGTATCCCATGGTTAAGTTTTAAAGTTTCTTAAACTTGCCTTCACACATACTTGAGTCACCTCAGCTTTGATGGAACCTAACTACACATGAGTGCGTTCAGATGTCTCTGTTGAATTTTCTGTGGGACTTTTCATGTTCTTTGGCTCTTTAAATTGAGTCATGATAATCTAATGGATGTAGGCTTACTGTGGCATTTAGGGATGTTTCCTGGTGGACTTTTACGATACTGAAATGTCAAATCTAGCACCATTTAGATGCAAGATTGTAAAACCAGGATTAAAACTATGTACCAAAATGCATTTCAAATTTTTAAAAGATTCAAATGAATAAGGATTTAAGATTCATAATTATTTAAAATGTTCATCTTTTTTTAATGACAAAAATGTTTCCTTCAAACTAAATTCTTATTTTGATTGCTATGGAGGGCTGCAGCAGGCTACTTCTTTGTGTGGTAGATGGAAAGGGAGCCTAAATTTGTCTAAAATTGGGAAAAATATAAATATTCAACAGATATATATTGAGCACCTTGTAGGTAACAGTAATGAGCATTTATCTGAGTTGAAGAGTAGGAGTTTCATCCTGCAGTTTCATCCAAAAAAAAGGAATATTTGGTGTTACAATTCCTGGAGCACCAGAGGAAGTGACTGTTGTATCTGTGAGTTGTTGGGAAGTCATTTCTTACACTAGGAAGGTGGTACCCAGAACCTGAATAGCCTGAAATTTGATGAATGCTATTTGTAGCTTTGACTGTTTTGAAAATTGTGTTTTGCTGCCATTTCGGGCTTACAGATATTGTCTGAAAAAAAATGATTGAAATTTACCATCAGCCTAGAACCAGCAGTTAATACACAAAATGTGTCACAGTATTGCGTGTCTCTAAAATGAAAAAGATGATTGGGGTCCCCAGCTAATTAAAATTTTCATCCATTCTCATTTTACATGGTAGTGTTACTGAGAATTGTGTTTTATTGTTGTTATTTTGTTTTCTAATGTTAAATAACCATCCCTATACATAGCCCTTCACTGCATTGTTGTTAAATTAAGGAAAAGGATGCAGAAAGATTTTCAGAGCTGTACATTGTTTGGGATGCTTATTGAAGGGTGATGAGAGGGTGAAAGATTGCCAATGATGATAGTCACCCAAAGGCTCTCTGCCTTTCCTTCCCAAGTTGTCCTCCATGCCTGACACTCCTTTAATAGGAAACAAAGTCTTCTTTTCCACATGGAAAGCCAAGGCTTATAAGACAGAAGCCCATAAGAGAGGGGGAATACATTAATCTATGTAAAAAAAGAGTAGAAATCATCAAAGTAGAAATGACTGATTTCAGTGATACTCTGGAGAGGATATTTTGGTGGGAGAAAACATGGAAACACCATGACAGCCAGAAGAATGGATATGGAGGGAGAGAAAAGGGTTAAGGACTAGGGAAGACAGCTCCTGAAGACACAATTTTGCCTGAATTTTAGGGTCATGTGGTACACTTGAACTTGAGCTTTGAACCTTTCCTTAAGAAGGGATATGGAAAAAGTTCTAGATTCATAGCTAGATGATCTGGGTCCAAATCCTGGCTATACTGCTTGTTCTCTATGTGACTTTCAGCTAGTCACTTAACATCTCTGGCCCTCAGTTTCCTCATCTGGAAAATGGAGAGATTAGATGATCTTTAAAGTCACTTTCAACTCTAAAATCCTCTATTTCCTGATCTTTTCTCACTATTCCTGCCCTCCTAGAAGGAATCCAAGGAGGTTTTAGAGTAGAATAAGGATAAAAGTCAGCTACAATGTTGATAGATATACTGAAATAATAAAGCAATTCTGTGAGCCCATCCATGTGTATATTCACTTCAGTGATGCAAAATGCAATCTATGCATGCCTGCTTATTCTGGACAACTCCTATCTGTGTCATCCTATGGTAGGGATGGAGGAGGTTACTCAATGTACTAGGGACATTCCTTGTTTTCTCTTGACATTTTGAGAGTAGCAGTGGAGCACAGCAGCCCAACATTAATTGTTGAGGAAAGGCATGGTGCAGTGGAAAGAGCCCTAGATTTGGAGTTGGTGACCCAAAGTTCCAATCTTGGCTATGCTTCTTATGACTGATATGACTTTGGCAAGTCACTGAATCTCTCTAAGCTTCCACTTTCTTATCTGTAAAATGAAGGTTAGGATTAGATGAACCTCCAAGGTAACTTCTAGCTCTAAATCCATGATCCTATGATACAGTGTCAGTCTCACCATATGACCTGTCTATCACACTTTTCACTCGTGTATTTCTTTGGTAATGACCTTTACTCCAGTTCTTCATAATTCCTTGTCTCTAATGTGCAACAGCCTATTCACCCCCACCATGTGACTCTCTGTTGCCTTCTGGGTTTTAATCATTTTCAAGTCTTTGGAGACAGTAGTGTTCTAATACTCTCAGCCATATAAACATGGCAGACATGAAGTTAAGAAATACGGACAAATCCTAGGGGAATGCAAGCTTTCCCAGATTCCCTCTACCTAGTGAGAGATCAGCCTGCAGGCTTTGGGATGTGTGGATGTGAAATGTACATCTGCAGTTCCTGTTTCTCTTCTTGCTTGGAATTAGTGCCAGAGCTGTAGAAAATACATGTGTGTTTTGAATGTCTAAAATGGCTCCTAGTAAATGGAAACAACCATCTTAGGCTAGCTGCAACCTTGCTAGCATTGCCCAACCTTTACCCATAGATATAAATGTGATCACAGTTGACTAAAGTATTAAAATCTTAACTTATTTTGGTTTCTTCTCAGTCCTAGTTATTAAACTAATACTTGTTTACACAGTAAACCTGTTTCAAACACACACACACACATACATATATATACACACACATACACACATGTATAGAGGCAATATGACTTATATATATATATATAGTGTATGAATATGTACCTGTGTGTATATGTATATACACAGTTGTACATGTGTATGCATGCATATATGTATTTATATTTATATAATAGATATATTATATATAATATATTATATGTTATAATACCTATTATGTAATACATATATTAATATATAAGTAATATATAACTGTATATGTATATACATGAGTATATATGTACATGTTGTTTTACAAATAACATACATACATATAATATATACACATTAACCATGTTTTCTGTGTAAACTAGTATAGGTCTAATAACACATATATTAACCATATCCAAGAATGAAATTGTGTACATATATACATACGTATTCCATATGTATATAATATATGGAGAGAGAGAGAGAGAGAAACAGATAGATTGACATCCAGCCTCACAAATAGGTAGGAAAGGTGGATACCCATTTTCAATCTTCTTTATGTTTTACTCTTTCTCTACCATGTCATAGAAATCTCTTCCCTCTGGAAATTCACTTCACCCCTGGATTTCACACATTGGAAGTACCATCCCTCCTGTGGCCTTGGCTGATCCTTCTCAAAACCATAATTTTATTATTTTTTTCTTTTTTTTCAGAACCATCATTTTAATAATAACTCTTAGACCATTAATGTCTTTCTTAATCTTCAGGCTTCAATCCCGACTCTCAGTACCTTCACCTCCCATATCCCTTTTTCAACTTCAATATGCCATCTTTCCCAACTAGAACCCATTAGAATATAAATTCCTTGAGGAAAGGGGTGCTTTTTATTTCTACCTGTATTTATATTCTCAGTACTTAGCATAATTCCTGGTACATATTAAACACTGAATAAATGTTTATTGACTTGATGGTATGACTCAGGAGCATGGGGAAGATGACACAGGCCCCTAAATATCTCATGGCTAGCCTATAATATATGGGAACTTTCTTATCAGAGTGGAAGTCCCATAAAGGCAAGGACCATCTTTGTATTAGTTATCTTTGCATGTCTTCCCCTAGTACCTACCACAGTGCTGTGCATGTAGTAGATATCTTAATAACTGTTTTCTGAATTTAATTGAATTCTTTTCTTTGGCTTTTAATTAATTACCCTTTTAAAATAATTATCTAAATTTCTAAAGCTCTTTTGTTCTTATATCACCTTCATTTTTGAATATATCCATCCCTCTTGTCTCCCCTACCCAGCAAACCATCCCTTGTAACAAAGAATAAAAAAAGAAAAGGGGGAAAAAAGCAGTTCAGTTAAACTCATTAACATATCAGCCAAGTCTTATAGCGTGTTTATTGTCATGCCTCCAGTCTTCCAGCTCTGCAATTTCTCCTCTCTATGGCCAAGCTTCATCAGTGTAACTATGCAATGTTCGGTTTTATTCTTTTTCTTTGTTCTTTCCATTTACATTGTTGTCATTATTTTGTTTTCCAGGTTCTGCTTGCTCATTCTGCATCACTTCATATAAGTGTTTCCATGGTTCTCTGAATCCTTCTTATTCATGATTTTGTCCAGCACAGTAACAATTCATTTTGTTTATGCACAATAGTTTGTTCAGCCATTCCTTAGCAAATGAGCATCTACTTTGTTACCAGTTCTTTGCTACCACAAATATGTAGGTGAGCCTTATTTTGTCTTCAACTTTGTTGGTGATATGCTTAGTAGAGGGATCTAGGTCAAAGGATATAACAAATTTAGTTACTTTTAAGAAAGTATAATTACAATTTGCTTTCCAGAATGGTTAGATGAATTCACTACCAGCAATTTATTAGTGTGCCTGACCCGATGCTGACTATTTCTACCTTTTATTATATTTTTAAATTGGCAGGACATGAAATAAAATCTCAAAGTTGTTTTCATTTGCACTTATTAATTTGATAATTAAGAGATCATTGGTAACTTTGGGGGAGCAGCTGAATGATGAGGTCATAAGCCAGGTTATAGGTAGATATGAAAGTGAGAAGAAAGGTAATGGAGGCATTTGTCATAGATAGCTTTCTCAAGTAGTTTAGACACAAAAGGAAGGAGAGAGATGGGATGATAGTGGGAATGGATGGATCAAGTTGGGGTTTTTTGAGGAAGAGAGAGATACAAGCATGTTTGTAGGCAGTAGGGAAATAGCCAGTAGACAGAAAGATTAAAAATAAGAGAGAGTAGTGATGATAAAGGGAACAATCTGTTGAAGAAGACAGAATGGAATGGGACCACTTGTGCATGTGTAGGAGTAAGTATGTTAAGGAGAAGGGCTCCCTCTTCAAATGAGGCCACAGTAAAGGAAGAGATAGTGGTAGAAGGCATCTGGGTGATATGAGAGGAGAGGAAAAGAGGGAGATAGTGAGCTAAATTAGGGTGGTGTAAAAGAATTGCCTTGCCAAAGCAAAACCCCACTTGAAATTATGTAACATAAACTTTTGGTGGATTCAGTGAGCATGGTTTCATGTTTTTCTCCGGCTTTGTTCAGTAGTGCATGAACAGGAAGCAATGGATGATGCAAGTAATCCATGACTGAGGCTTGGCAGGGCAGGATTAGGGGGAAAGGGACTCAGAGAAGAATACAGTGTCAAATCGAATTGGTTCACCAAGGATACAAAATGGAGAAGGGAGAAGACTGTAGCTAGTTCACAGGTGATGGCCTGAGAAAGAACTCAAAGGTTAAAGCATGAAAGATCATGGTATGGACAAAGGACAGGGTTTTGGGTTGCAAGGCAAAAGAAGAGGTGGAATAATATCAGATTATGGTCAGATAAGGACATTTCAGAGTTTATAAACATGAAAGCATTACATTTGTATGTGATGGCAAGATCAGGGGTATATTTATTGCTGAGGTAGAATGGAGCCGGTCAGGTGAAAGACTAAGTTGAGGAATTATAAGTTTAGGGCATTTGACAGATTAGCAATCTGTATATTGAATTTCTCTAGAAAAAAGGCAGAGATTGGGGTGGGGAGAAAGACTGTGAGCCAGGCATTAAACTAACTGAGAAAAGAAGGGGAATGTCGTGGAGATAGGTAGATAATAGCTACCAGAATTTAATATTTCATGTGGTTATTTATAATCCATAGTTCTTCTTTTCAGAAGTGTTTGTTCATATCATTTGACCATTTAGCCCCTGGAGAATGACTTTTGATCTTATATACTTGTGATATAAGCTTTTTGAGACCATTGTGATATGTGGTATAAAATGCTTGTCTAAGTTGCTTCCAATTTTCTGATTGTTCTTATCATGTGAAGAGTTCTTCCCCAAATAATTCAAGTTCTTTAGTTTATCAAAGAAAGTGTTATTGAATTCCATTTTTTCTCTTTCTTATCTAATCTGTTTCCCTAATCTTCCTTTCTATTTTTAAACCAGTACCAAAGAGTTTTGATGATTGGTGTTTTATTATATAATTTGAGTCCTAGGAATGCTATTCCCTCATCATTTCTCCTTTTTCATTATTAGCCTAGAAATTCTAGAATTTTTATTCCTACAAATGAATTTTGTTGTTATTATCATTGGATCATAGAGTAAGAGACAAAAAGAACATTAGAGGTTATTAAGTACAGATCTCTCATTTTATAGATGAAAGAAACTGAGACCCAGAGATCTTAAGTAACTTGTCTTGGGTCACACATTAAGTGTCTGGGGTGTTAATTAAGACTTCAGAGGTCTTCCTGACTCCAAGTTCAGGGTAATATCCACATTAACATGAGGCCTCTTATCCATTTTTATGAAGCATACTGGTATGGTTCTAGATCTGTAAATTAATTTAGGTAATGCTATCATCTGTTATTGTATTGATGTGATCCAACTATGAGCATTGACTATCCTCTCTATTATTTAAATGTTCTTTATTTCTTTAAAGAATATTCTGTAACTATATCTATATCTATATCTATATCTAAAGTGTGAACGTACCTTGACAGATTGACTTCCAAATATTTTCTGCATTGTAGTTATTTTGAATGGGATTTCCCTTTCTGTTTTTCCATTTTTTGTTATAGCTACATAAAAATGCTGTTAATTTTTGTGTGCTTTTTTTAGTATCTTGCTACTTTACTGGAGCTATTCATTATCTCAATTAGTTTGTTTACTAATTCTTTGGAGGTTTCTAAGTAAATTTTTATAACATCAGCAAGCAGAAATAGTTTTGTCTCCTTTTTGTCTTGCCTTTCATTTTTTTCCTCTCAGTTGATTACTATGCCTAACATTTCTAGAACTATGTCAAATAATAGTGAGGAAAGGGGGCATCCTTGCTTCACTCATATTTATAGGAAAAGTTTCTAGTATTTCTCTATTGCAAATAATTATAGGTTTTGGTTATAGAGAAGTACTTCTTATCCTTTGAAATAATGGCCTTTCTATGTCTATACTTTTAGATTTTTTGGGGGCATAAATGAAGGTTGTGATTTGTCAAAGGCTTTTTTTCTGTATCTGTTGATAAAATCTTCATGTGACTTAGGGGTGTATTTAGTTTTAATTTGATTAACTATGCCAATTGTTTTCCTAATGTTGAACCATTCTTGCATCCTTAGTATAAATCCAACTTGATAATAGCAGATAATTTTCAGTATATATTGCTATAGTCTGTTTGTTTGAATTTTACTTAATATTTTTTATATAAAAATCATTAGTGATCTTGGTCTTTATTTCTTTTTCTTTAATTTATCCTATGTTTTAATTATAGGATTATATTTGTCTTATAAAAGGAATTTGATAGAGGATTTTTTTCTCAATTTTTTGAGAGTAACTTGCATAAACAGTAATTACTCTTTAAACATTTGATAGAATTTACCTAGGAATCTACCTGCATGATGCTTTTTTTCCTTCTTTGGTAGTTTCTTTACATCCAGTGAATTTAACCTTTTGCAAGGTCCTCTTTTGAAATACAAATGTCATTGGAGAGAGCAAAAACTGAGCAAGAAAACTATAGACCAGTTTCTCTAATGAATATTGATGCAAAAATTTTAAATGAAATACTTACTAGTGAGGAGCAATATGTCAGAAAGACCAGGTTGGATTTATTCCAGAAATGCAGGACTGGTTTAATATTAGGAAAATTATCAGCATATTGACCATATCAATAAAAAAATCATATGATTACATCAATAAATGCAGAAAAAGCTTTTGACAAATTACAACACTAATTCCTATTAAAAACACTAGAAGGCATAAGAAAAAATTGAGCTTTTTCTTCAAGCAATAAGTAGTAACTATCTCTACATTATCTGTAATGGGGATAAGCTACGATACTTCCCAATAAGATCAGGGTGAAGCAAGGATGTCTGTTATCACCGTTATTAATCAGTATTGTACTAGAAATGCTAGTTATAGCAATAGACAAGTTATAGCAATACTAGAAATGCTAGTTATAGCAATAAGACAAGAAAAGGAAATTGAAGGAGTAAGCATAGGTAACAAGGAAACCAAACTATCACTTTTTGCAGATAATATGATGTTATGCTTAGAGAACTCTAGAGAATTAACCAAAAAACTAATTGAAATAATTAATGATTTTAGCAAAGTTTCAGGACATAAAATAACCTCCCATTAAGTCATCAGCATTTCTACATATTGCCAACAAAACTCACTTGCATGTCATGGAATTGTTTTCGTGATGTCATGGTCCTCTTTGAGAACAAAGGACAACAACAACTGGGGACCAACTGGAACTGGGCAGTTGGGCAACACAGCTCTTCCTTCCGTTCTTTTTCCTCTGTCCACATAGGGTATTATACCCTCACCTGCTGGTGCTCTGCCCAAAGAAATGTAAATTTTGATCACTCAAACATTTTACTCTTAAGGACCATACCTTAAACCCAAATCACTCTGGCTCTCATTGATTGGCCAACAACAGGTCCCAGGCCAAGCCCCACTTAGTCACTGAATGGGCATTACCTTAGTCAAACTGAGACTTGTTAAAGACCTTAGCTTAAAAATGCCAAAGTCTCCTGTTGGCATCCAGGGCCAGCCATCTCCAGTTATTCTGATTCATATCTCACCACTGGACTCAGATAGCTCTAGGGGAGAAAATGAGGCTGGTGACTGTGCATAGCCCTCCCTCACTTAAATCCAATTCACTTGCATGTCATGGCATCACTTCCCTGATGTCATGGTCCTTTTTGAGAATGAAGGACAAGCAACAACAACAACAACAACAAATCTAATAAGAAGGGATAAGAAGAGAATTCCATTTAAATAACAGCAGATTGTATAAAGTACTTGGGAGTCTGCCTGTCAAGACACACACATGGGGTCTATATGAACACAATTACAAAACACTCTTCATACAAATAAAAATAAATCTAAGCAGTTATAAAAATGATAATTGCTCATTGGTAGGCTGGGCCAATATAGTAAAAGTAACAGTACTACTTTATTTACTTATTCAGTGCCTTACCAATCATGCTATCAAAGAATTATTTAATAGAGCTAGAAAAAAATAACAAAATTCACCTGGAAGAACAAAAGGTTCAGAATATCAAGGGAATCAATGAAAAAAAATGAGAAAGAAGTCAGCCTAGAAGAACCACAAAGTGATAATCATCAAAATAATTTGAGACTAGATAAGAAATAGAGTGTTTGATCAATGGAATAGATTAGGTACATAATATACAGAAGCAAATGACCACAGTAATCTAGTGTTTGATAAACTCAAAGATTCCAGTTACTGGGGAAGAACTCACTATTTGGCAAAAACTGCTGAGACAACTGGAAAGTAGTCTGGCAGAAACTAGGCATAGACCAAAATCTCACACCATATACCAAGATAAGATCTAAATGGGCATGTGATTTATATATAAAGGATGATGTCATAAACAAATTAGGGGAGCATTGAAAAAATTACCTGACAAATCTATGAATAGGGGAAGAGTTCATTACTAAACAAGAGATAGAGAGGATTATGGGAGGTAAAATGGATAATTTTTATTGCATGAAATTAAAAAAGTTTTGCGCAAACAAAACTAATACACCCAAAAAAGGAAACTGGAATGGGAGGGATTTTATAGCAAATTTCTCTAATAAAGGTCTTATTTCTCAAATATATAGGGAAATGAGCCAAATTTATTTAAAAAAATAAGAACCATTTTCTAATTGATAAATGGTCAGAGGATATGAACAGGCAGTTTTCAGAAGAAGACATCAAAGCTATCAAGAATCTTATGAAAAAATGATCTAAAACAGGGGTAGCTAGGTGGTACAGTGGATAGAGCTCTGGCCTTGGAATCAGGAGGACCTGAGTTCAAGTCCAGCCTCAAACACTTGACACTTACTAGCTATGAGACCCTGGGCAAGTCAATTAACCCCGATTGCTTCACCAAAAAAAAAAAATTGTCTAACTCACTAACAATTCAAAAAATGCAAATCAAAACAACTTGGAGGTATCAACTTATATTCATCAGATTGATTGAGATGACAGAAAAGGAAAATGACAAATGCCAGAGGAGATGTGGGAAAATAGGTACACTAATGCGTTGTTGATAGAGTTGTGAACTAGTCCAAATATTCTGGAAAACAATTTGGAACTATGTCTAAATGGCAATAAAACTGTGCATACCCTTTGACCCAGAAATACTGCTACTAATTCTATACCATAAAGAGGTCAAAGGAAAAGGAAAAGGATACATGTGCAAAGATATTTATAGCAGATCTTTTTGTGGTGGCAAAGAATTGGAAACTGAGGGAATACCCATCAATTGGGAAATGTCTGAACAAGTTATGGTATATGACTGTGATGGAATACTATGGTGCTGTAAGAAGTGATGAAGAGGATGGTTGAAAAAAACAACCTGGGAAAACTTATATGAACTGATACAAAGAGAAGTGAACTGAACCAAGATAACATTGTAAACAGTAATAGCAATGGTGTAACAATTATCATCTGTGAAAGACCTGCAGCTCTGATCAATACAATGATCCGCAACAGTTCTAAAGGATTTATGATGAAAAATGCTATCCACTTCCCGAGAGATAATTGATGGATTCTGAGTACAGATGGAAGCATATTTTTTCCTATCTTTATTTTCCTTGCTTCCTTTTATCCACAACATGGCTAATGAGGAAGTGTTTTGTATGATTTCGTACGTAAAATGGGTATCATATTTCTTGCTTTCTCAATGATTGAAAAAGATGTTGGAGGGAGAGAATTTGAAATTGAAAATAAAAATTAGAAATAAAAAATAATGAAATGCAAATTCCTCTGAGATTGGTAACAAGAGTCATTCCCCAATAGATTCGTAATAAAAAGATATGAATACACTATTTTCAAAAGAAGAAATGAATCCTAGAATTCTCTGAAATCCTACTCAGAGGAGAAGAATCACTAGTAATATAAGGAAGGCAAATCAAAATAGTTCTGGACTATTGCCAACAATCTACTATTAGATGGCAGTTAGGTAGTGTAGCAGATAGAGCACTAGACTTGGAGTCACAAAGGCCTGAGTTTGAATACTGGTTCAGACACTTAGTAGCTATGTGTGACCCTGGGCAAATCACTTAACCACTGGCAGACTCAGTTTCTCCATCTGTAAAATGGGCATAATAAAAGTACCTGCCACATAGGATTGTTGTGAGGCTCAAATGAGATACCATAGGTAAGGTAAGGTAAAATGCTTTTGCCAACCTTAATATACTCTATGTTAGTCATCATTTCATCATCATTGTATTTTCACTCCTTATCTTAAATTTCTCCCTTCTCCAGTCTAATCTTCGTACTGCTACCAAAGGGATTTCCTAACATGCAGGTATGACCTTGTAACCCCCATAACCACCGCAACTCAATAAACAACAGTGACTATCTATCTAGTAGCTCTAGCATCCAATATAAACTGTCATTTAAAAACGTTAACAACCTGACCTTTTCCTACTTTTCCTACTTTACTCCCCTACACACATTCTATGGTGAATGTCATGGCAGTCTTCTCGCTGTTCTACACACATGGTATTCCCTCTCCCATTAATATATCTTTACAATAACTGTCTTCCACACCTAGAATGTACTTATTCCTAAACTTTTACCTCTTGGACTCTCTGGTTTCCTTCAAGACTCGACATCATTTTCTACAGGAATCCTTTCCAGATGCCCTTAGCTATTAAGATGCTCCCTCCTAAAACTGAATGTATGTGTATATGTGTGTGTGTGTGTGTATGTATACACACATATATGTGTGTATATGTATGTATATGTATGTATATATACATATATAATATATATATATCTTATATGTAATTATGTAAACACATGTTGTCTTACCATTAGAATGTAAGCTTCTTGAGCTCAGGATCTATTTTACACTTGTCTTTGTATCCCTGGCAGTTATCTCAGTGCCTGACATGTTTATTGATAGATTCATTGATCTCTGCTGTTTCATCTCACACCTATCAGGTTGGCAAAGATGACAAAAGAAGGTAAATATTTGAAGGACAGTGAGAGAACAAGCATACTAGTGCACTTGTGAATTTGTTCAACCATTCTAGGAAAATTTTGAAATTATAATTTTAAAAGTCACTAAACTACACAAGCCATTAGATACAGGAATGACACTATTATGCACATGCCCCAAGAAAGTCTAAGACAGAGAGTAAGATCCCATATATACAGAAATGTTTATGGCAGTGTGGTGTAGAACCAGAAGGGCCTGGGTTCAAGTCCTGCCTTGGACAAATGCTGGTTGTGTGATCCTAGGTAAGTCACTTTAAACAGCCAGTACTCTATGCTACTATCTAGGATTATAAGTTTTAGAGAAGGTGCCAGCCTGCATTGAAAAAGGGGGCTGCCTCATCCATGTATTCTCTACACCACAGATCCAGTGCCTTTATTTAGAGATCCCTTTATTTTATAATGGAAAAGGACTGAAGGAAAGATGGTATCCAGCATTTGTGGAATAGCTGACAATTGTGGTGTAGAAATATAATGGAATATTATTGTACCATAACAATCAACAAATATGAAGAGTTCAAAGGAACTTGGAAAGACTTGTATGGACTGAAGTAGAGTGAAGAAAACAGAATTTGGAGAATAATGTCCATGCTGCTCACACACACACACACACACACACACAAAACCAAGAGTGAAAGACTTCAGAACTTTGATTACAGTGACCAGTAATGGTAAAATATGCCTCCCACCTCTTATCTGAGTGGTGGTAGGCTACAGATGTGAAACAGAGCATACATTTTTTGTTTGTTTGTTTGGTTTTTTGGCCAGAGTGATACTTATAACTGCTTTGCTTTCCTTGAAAAGAGGAATGTTAGTCATCTCTCTGTACCTTACTTCTCCCCACCCTGGAAAAATGAATCGGTATCTGAAAAGAGTCCATTTATGCTTAAAACTTTGCGGAGATTGCTTCGGGTTGATTATCTTAATTTCACTGGTTTCCTTTGTAATCTGTATACTTTATTTTATGCATGTGAAAATGCTGTTCTGAGAAAGGGCCTACAGGCTTTACACGACACAAAAAATGCTAGGACTCCATGTATTAGGTGATCTCTAATGTTGCTTTCAGCTGTACCATTAATTGATTCTGGGGAACTCTTGTGAAAATTCCTCCTTATTGGCAAGTCTCAAATACTTAAAGATAATTGTGCGAAATTTTATGGAAGTTCTTCTGGAACTGACAATTATTGAGACCTTTTGGTTCCTGCTCAGATCCATTAAACACATTTTAGAGGCCCTTCTCAACTATTGGTCAACCAGATCAAAGATGGAATATTTGATAGAGATGGTTTCTGGCCTTCTCTGATCCTTAGTACCATCTGTGGCACAGTGATGAAGACCAAGGCGTGAGGAGGCAGCTGCCTCTGACTGTTGGGTCCTACCCTGACCTCTGAGGGTGAAAGGACTTTGGGGGTAGGGAGAGCAGTGTCCTTGCCATGCTTATCAAATGCTGGGGGCTCAAATTGGGCTTTGCCCGAAGGAGCCAAGAGAGGAAATGAGAATCTTTCTCACATTTGATGTTTACTCACTTGGTTATCCTCCGAAGTACTGAATTATAACACCCCCTGCTGCTTTTCTAACTCACCTAATTTAATCTTGCCAGGATGCAATTACTTATGCGTCTGATGATTTTGGGATTTTTAAAACATTAGCTTTTCAGACTTATAAGCAGCTGTGCTGATGAAAAGCCACCAAGTTGAGGGGGAGAGAGGACAGAGGCTGCTATCCACGGGCATTGTGAAGAGAGTAATTGTGAACTAGAGCCATTGAGAGAGGTAAAGGAAGGCATGGTCTGAGGGAAAGAAAAAAAGTAGCTCAAAGGCATTTTTAGAAATTTCCAGACCCTTTAAACAATTGTGGAAGGCAGGAGGAATAGGGCTATCACATGATTCATTTTAAATTCAAGTGTAGTTGTGGAGATGCTGACTTTTGAGCATGGGTCTCCAACATGTCTCTTGCCCCTTCTATGGGATCTGATTTTCTTGTTGGTGAAATGGGGGGAATAATCTTTGCCTATCCCTACCTCCTGGGGGTGGATGAATGAGACCAAGGATGGGAAAAGCACTGTGATTATTCAAGTACACATCCATGAAATTCAAAATACACATCCATGAAAAGGTAGGGGGTGGAATGGGAGGGAGGGAGGCCCTCTCTGCTGAAGAGTTGTTTATCTTAATTGGCAGTTAACAGCTAAGTGGGCCCTTTCTGAAATGTTTGCTTGGGAACCAGCATTTATGTTGATACCACTCTAGTTTGGGCTGCTTTTTGGAAGCTTTGTCTCCCATCTGGGTTAGAAAATGGAATTTCCCTTACAATTCTGTGAGATCACTGATGATTAAGCCTAATACTTACCTCCTGACAGAAAGGACTGCTCTGTCATAGGACTCAGGGTACAGAATGAGATATGCTTTTTGAGCATGGCCAATGAGGGAATTTGTTTTGCTTGACTGCATATTTTTTTATATGGGCTTTGTTTATCTTTTTTTTTTCTCTTTCCAGTGGGGTGGGTAGGAAGGGGAAAAGAAAAAAAAATTGATTTTTGTTAACTGGAAAAAAAAATCAATTTTTAAAAAAAAGGTCTTAAGAGACCCCAACTTATACCTATTGCCAATCAAGATCTTCCCTTGAGAGAGATTCTTAAGTTGGAGAAACACATTTACCCAACTTAAAGGCAGTTTCTTTGGGTATGTCTCAGGGAACTCATCATCTTGGGTTTCATCTCAAAATCCAGTAACTTTCAAAAGCATAAAGCTGTGGCTAAAACATATTACAGAAAACTCTGAAACTCAGTATCACCTGGACAGACCTCAGTGATGTGGAGAAGCCACAGACAGACTTTCCAGTGATGAAATTGCTCCCAAGCCCCAGTGTGTGACTGAAAAAAATAATCATTTCACTAGCAGGAGTTAATTAGAGGAGGGGCTCAGGTTATTTCATCTTGAGTTCATGATCAATTATCAGATGAAATAAAAGGACTGACAAGTCAGGTTCCCCTCCAGCCATCCAGTAAACAAGGAGGTGTTAGGAGTGATTAAGAGGGGGTTGGGCCAAGAGGTGATGATTCTTTGGGCCTAAAACTAGTACACTGGGGGAACGGGCAAAGAGAGGTCTACTTAGAAGTGCCTACATCCTTTTAAAGCCAGAACTTAAAACATCCTGGAAACTATTTGTGAAAAAGCTGGAAACAAAATGCGTGCCCAAATTTGGGGGAATCGCTGGAAAAATTGTGGTTTATAGATGCAATGTAAATGCAATAGACTGCTGCCGAATTATAAAGAATGGCAAATAGAATTCAGAAAGACTTTGGAAAACTTTTGTGAAGTGATGCAAAACCAAGAAGGAAGAGCCCAAAGAATAATGGAGACAACGAGTACAATAATGATAATAAAACCAAAATGGAGAGAAAATAAAATTCTGATCAAATGCTAGAGTTGATGTTAGTAACCTACCATGCTACCAAAGGACACATTTCTCCTTGTTAACAATTGGCCAATTCACCATTTAGAGGCATGGGGGAAGATCTGTGTTTTGTAGATTGGTTTGATCGTTTATTGTGTCCAAACAAATTGCATCAATTAAAAAAAATAAATGCTATTAACATTGTCCTGAGTTCAGCCCATGGTTCTTATGAAGGACACCAAAGGATAGTTTAGGAAAGGTCATTGTTGCTTTCCACATCAGTCTCAGAAATTTAGGTACATACCTAAAACATCCTTGGTTTTCCTTAACGGTCTCAAGAGAAACCAGGCAATATGGCTAAGTAAAATTTTGTGGTTCTCACATCTCCTTTTCCTTTCTTTGGGGGTTGGTTTTCATACCAAGGGATTGTAGATGACCCACAGGGTAATGGAAAGATGGACAATGTGCAGTAAGGAAAAAAGGGAGCAATCATTAAGTGCTAAGAAGCACTTTGCAAATGCTATCTCACTTTATCTTCACAACAATCCTGTGAGGTAGGTGCTGTTATTATTCTCATTATACAGTTGAGGAAACTGAGGCAGACAAAGGTTAAATCTTGCCCAGGGTCACACAGTTAGTAAGAAGTTGAGGTTGAATTTCAACTTAGGTCTTCTGATTCCAGGCCTAGCTGCCTCTGGGTACAAGGTCAGTGCAATATATTACCAGTGATGATGTGTTCTCAAGAAATGAAGTAAAAGCTTTGATCCAGGAAGTCTATGCTCATTGAAGGAGGTACTTGAGAAATAAAAGATGGATGTCCCAAATGCTGCAGTGATAGCCTTAAAACATTAGAAAACATAGGGGAAAGCTTCCAGTATATTTGGTAAGTCCTCTTTGGGGGACTTATGGAATGTCAAGGACAAGTATCACACAGGGTAAGAGATTGGAAATGGAATAACCACACCAGTAAGCTTGGGGAGCCATCAAACTAACATAAGGGGGGCATCTTTGGGTAGATTTCTTGTAGTGGGTGTCAGTTACATGCTTTGCCTGGTAATAGGAGCAGGGAAAGATGGTGGTATTATTGAGAGGGTCTGTCCAGTTTGCCAGAATCATGATTTGGGGGATACCTTCAAGGATACTATTTCAAGTATCCCCAGTAGTTAACAAAAGAAAAAAAGAAAAAAAGAATAACCACAGAATCTTGTTGTGGATGAAATGGAAGGACAGGTAGAGGCCCAGTTGTGGAATAATGTACTACTCTCCAGTTCAAGCTCCCATTTCCAATCCCCCCTTAGCCTGGGCCTCACCTCCCACTTCTTGCTTTCAGTCTATTGTCTCAATGTGATGATGGCCAGAGGGGAACCACTCATGCTGGTTCCCTTGTATAATCTTATAATTGGCTACAATTCATGTATGAAATATTTAAAGACCCCCCTCCCCACTAACCCCTACTTAAGGAATGATCATTTCTGCAAGTCCAAACTTTTGGCTTGAGTTGTGCTTGCAGGTATCTGAAGGTATTCTCAAAGCTAAAAGTCTATATTTTAAAAAGTACTACTTTTTAGACTTTTTTTCGGTTAATCATATATGCATATAATTTTATCTAGTCAAAAGTGCTATATCAATATGTCAATATCACTCTGTAATTTCAGAATTCCCTCCACCAATTAAAATCAAAGATTTCAAACTGTCTGTAATGTAGTAGATATTCAGAGAATGAAGTGACTTAGTGGTCATGCAACTGGAAAGTATCAGAGGCAAAATCTGAACCCAGATCTTCCTGACTTCATATCTAACCCTCTACATTAAAGGTGAAGCTGCTAAAAACAATGCCAAATGAGTTATGTATTATATATCATTGATGTCCCTTGAGTGAAAGATCTAATTCAAATCTAAGTCCATTAACTTAGATGATAGGTCCATCTCATATGCAGTATAGGCAAACTCTGTATGGCCAGACGAGAAACTTGTAATGAATTTTGGGTGTTGTGCTCTTTGGGGTGGTATGCATTTCTTAAGTGTAAAATTACAGAAATGCCTCATGCTGCCATAGAAACAGCACAAGGAGTATGTTTGGAGGTGAGAGGCCCAAGGGTGGGGGTAGAGAGGGGAGATGGTAGTGAGACTGATAGTTTTTCACTATGATCCAAGACCACGTGATCTAGGTTGGAGCAACTGGAAATCCAAAACCCTTCTCCACTGAACTGGCCTCTGTAAAACCTGCTGCTATTCAAGGCTGTCTATAAAAGGAATAGGGAGAAAACCTCTCTGAATAGTGGGGTAGGAGGGAAAAAAGCAGAGAATAAATGTGTCTGGAGAAGCTAATGGGGAAGGCCAGATCTTAAAGTCTTAGAGTTTTCAGATGAAGAAATCAAATCTATAGTCACATGAAAAAAATGCTCTAAATCACTATTGATTAGAGAAATGCAAATTAAAACAACTCTGAGCTACCACCTCACACCTATCAGATTGCTCAATATGACAGAAAAGGAAAATGACAAATGTTGGAGGAGATGTTGGAAAACTGGGACACTAATGTACTCTTGATGGAGTTGTAAATTGATCCAACCATTCTAGGGCAATTTGGAACTATGTTCAAGTGGTTGTGAAACTGTGCATGCCCTTTGACCCAGTAATACCACTACTAGATCTGTATCCCAAAGAGATTTTTTTTAAAAATGAAAAGGACTGATTTGTACAAAACTCTTTACAGAAGCTCTTTTTGTGGTGTCAAAGAACTGGAAATTAAGGGGATGTCCATCAATTGGGGAGTGGCTGAACAAGTTGTGTTATATGGCTGTAATGGGATACTGTTGTGTTATTAGAAATGATGAGCAGGATGATTTCAGAAAAACCTGGAAACACTTACATGAACTGATGCTGAGTGAAGTGAGCAGAACCAGAACATTGTACATAGTAATAGCAATATTGCATAATGACCAGCTGTGAATGACTTAGCTCTTCTCAGCAAGACAATGACCCAAGACAATTCCAAAGGACTCATGATGAAAAATGCTATCTATCTCCAGAGAAAGAACTGAAGGAGTCTGAATGCAGATCCAAGCATACTATTTTTTCACTTTATTTTCTAAATTTTCTTTTCGGTCTGTGTTTTCTTTTTATGACATGACTACTAAAATATGTTTTCATGATTGTGCATGTATAACCTACATCAAATTGCTTACCCTTTCAGAGAGGGAAGAGGTGAAAGAGGGAAGGAGAACATTTGGAGCTCAAATTTTTGAAAAAATGAAAGTTTAAAATTGTCTTTACATGTAGTAGGGAAAAAATAAAGTGTTATTTTAAATAAAATGTAAAATGTTTTACATGCAATTGGGAAAAAGTAAAATGTTATTAAAAAATAACAAGGTCTTAGAGGCTCAGAACCACAGAGTGGGTTATCTCTGGCAACAAGAGAAGACTGGAGTCTCTTAGGCATTTGCCTTTTGAAGTCATTCATGTTTTTATTCCTTCACGTGTAATGTTGAGGCCTTGTACATTGAGCTGTTCTGCTTTCATACAATCTGTACCCTCAAAGCAAACCGTATGCAGAACTTACCCAGCACAGAAGATGTGAAGGGTCTTGGTAGCCTTGGTCAGCTCTTCAGGCAGGCACAATCCCCCTGGGATTGGTCCAGCTTTCCTAAATTTCCACAGCTTTCATAATCATTGAAGCCCAACTTTCCAAATCTTTGAAACTCCTTGACACACTAATGTCAGGGATCCATCACACCCGACCCTTAATTACCTCCTCTCCCTTTGGACGTGGCCACCAGATCAAGATGCTGAATTTGGCATCCTCTACTCCTCTTTTCCCTTTTTACAATTATTGTGCACTATACCACAGAAGACAAGTAGGGTTATTTACAATGGAAAAGAGAATATTTTGTTGTTGTTATTATCATTCAGTAGTTTCAGGCATGTCTGACTCTGTGTGACCCCATTTGGAGTTTTCTTGACAAAGATGCTGGACTGGTTTACCATTTCCTTTTCCAGCTCATTTTACAGATGAAGAAACTGAGGTAAACAGGGTTAAGTGACTTAACCAGGGTCACACAGCTAGTAAGTGTCTTGAGGTCAAATTTAAACTGAGGTCTTCCTGACTCCAGGTCCAGTGCTCTACCCACTGTGCCATCTAGAAAATAGAATACAAAGAAATAATATACCAGTAATTACTCTGGAATAAAGCAAAACTACCCAATCCCAGACAGAATTTATCCAAAGTAAACTAAGCCTAGCTTCACTCTAATGCTGGAACACATTGCCTCCTTTTGGCCTCTAGAATTGAATGTTCTCTTCATAGTGTAATGGAAAGAACACCAGATTTAGAGTCAGATGCCCTGGCTCCCATCCTGATAAATGGATTTACTACCTGTGTGTGATGCTGGGTAGGTCTCTGAGCCCAATTAAAAGACCATTCTAGGGGGGCAGCTAGGTGGCACAGTGGATAGAGCACCAGCCCTGGAGTCGGGAGGACCTGAGTTCAAATCCAGCCTCAGACACATAATACTTCCTGGCTGTGTGACCCTGGGCAAGTCACTTAACCCCAATTGCTTCACTAAAAAGAAAGAGACAGAGAGAGAGAGAGAGAGAGAGAGAGAGAGAGGGAGAGGCTATTTTGATCCTCAGTTTCCTCATCTGAAAACAAATTGCACCTCTACCCCTATACCCATGATTAGCTTTCGATTCAACTGTTGGGGCCCAACAGACAAGCTCAGATGCTCATCCTACAATATGGGCTCATTTAAAGAAAACCAGGAAGGATTAAGATTGTATAGGATTGGAGAGACTAAAGAAAGAGGGAAAGAAAATGTATTTTACATGTCACCTTCATTCCTACTAACTAGCAACCTAATTCTTCCTTCTCCAGCAAATAAAGACCAGAAAATATAAACATTTCCTTAAAAATAATCATTGGTGGCCTTTATATACCACTTTAGGTTTGCAAAGCATTTATTTTACAACAGCCCTAAGAAGTAAGCATCACAACAACTATTTTCTTCATTTTACTTTTGATCTTGGCCAGTGACATCATTGGTATAAAGAACTCTGGTGAGGAAGCTTCCTCTCCCAATGCATAGGGGGAACTGTTGAGCCATTGATAGTCTTAGAGAGCTGTCTAGGGCAATAGGAAGTTAAGTGACTTGCCCAAGGTCATATAGGTAACAGGTGCCCAAGGAAGGGTTTGAAGCCATATATTCTTTTAACCCTGTCACCCAGCTGCCTGAGTGGAGCTCTTAATTCTTACTTCCTGTATCCCCATCTTGCAGGTGAAAAAACTGAGAAGTTAATGACTTTCTCATGGTCACATATCTGGTAAGTTTAAGAGGCAGGATTTGAACCCAGCTCTCCTCTGACTGCAAATGCAAGGCTCTTGTCACAATATGTTGCTTTTTGAGAATGCTCCAGAAATCCACAAAGATAATCTTGCATGTTACAGATGATTACCTACATGGAGTATGATATGAAGACCACCAGACGTTGCCCTCCTCCACACCAGTCAGTTAGCAAGCATTTATTAAGCACCTTTATCAATTAATAAACATTTATTAAGTGCCTACTGTGTGCCAAGCATGGTGCTACACACTGGGGATACAAAGAAAGGCAGAAAGCAAAGAACAAAGGAATAACAAAATAAAACCCCCCAAAGCAGTCCCCACTCTCAAGGAATTCGCAGTCAAACAGGGGAGGCAATGTGCAAACAACTAGGTACATATGAGATATTTGCAGGATAAATTGAGCGAGATCCTTAGAGGGAAGGCCCTAAGGTGAATGAGGACCAGGAAAGGCTTCTTGCAGAAAGTGAGAGTTTAGCTGAGCCTTGAAGAAGCCAGGGAAGCTAGAAGTCAGAAAAGAGGAGGAAGAAAGTTCCATACATGAGGAAGAGCCAATGAAAAGGCTCAAAGTCAAGAAATAGAATGTCTCATTCAAGGAACAGCAAGCAGGCCAGTGTCATTGAATCACAGCGAACTTGAGGGCGAGGGGGGGCTGTGTAAGGTATAAGAAGGGAAAGGGAAGGGAACAAGTACTTTTTAAATGCCTACTGTGTGCCAGCCACTGTGCAAAGCCCTTTACAAATAGCTGATTTGATAGTAAGGTGCTATTATAATCTCCACTTTACAGGTGAGCCTAGAAAAAGGTAGGAAGGAGGCAAGTTATGAAATACGTTTAAAATCAAACGGAGTATTTTGTATTTCATTCTGGAGGTAATAGGGAGCCACTGGAGTTTATTGAGAGGGAATGATAGTCAGACGTGTGCCTAAGAAAGATCAATTAAGAAAGATCCTACTAGAGTAGGAGGAGACTTGAGGCAAGTAGACCTACCAGCAGGCTATTGCAATAGTCCAGGTGTGAGATGGCGAGGGCCTGCACCAGAGTGGTGGCAGTGTCAGAGGAGAGAAGGGAGCGTATTCAAGAGATATTATGGAGGTAGAAATGACAAGACTTTGCAACAGATTGGATATAGGGAGTGAGGAGTGGAGGATGATGTTGGAGTCATCCCTTTGGGTTTGATATTGCTTTCTATCCCGTTTCAATATTATTAAATTTCCAGATCTTTTCCCATCCTTCCTGTTTTCTGTTGTGCCTCACCCTCTGAAACATCAATTCACGCAAGAAGCAATGTTGTTTGGAAGTTGGGAAGAGGGGAGGGTTTGAGGGAAAAGATAAGAATTCTGTTTCAGATATGTTAAGTTTGAGATGCTTAAGTAGCATTCAGTTCACAATGTCCGTTAGGCAGTTGGTGATGCCCAGACTAGAGGTCAGAAGAGAGACTAGGGCTAGAAATATAGATCTGCAAATTATCTGCATAGAAGGAAGAAAACAGACATTTATTAAGCACTTACTGTGTACCAGGCATTGTGCTACGTGCTTTACAAATATTATCTCATTTGATTCTCACAACAATCCTGGGAGGAAGGAGATATTATTATTCCCAATTTACAGTTGAGGAAACTGAGGCAAGCAAAGATTAAGTGACTTGCCCAGAGTCATTCAGCTAGTAAGTATCTGAGGCCAGATTTGAACTCAGGTCTTTGTGACTCCAAGCCCAGAGGTCTTATCCAGTGTGCCACCTAGCTATCTCAATTATTATAGAGATGGGGGCAGCTAGGTGGCACAGTGAATGGAGCTCTGGCCTTGGAGTCAGGAGAACCTGAGCTCAAATCCAGCCTCAGACACTTAACGCTTACTAGCTGTGTGACCTTGGGCAAGTCACTTAACCCCGATTGCCTCAGCAAAAAAAAAAAAAGAAAAGAAAAAAATTATTATAGAGATGATAGTTGAATCCATGAGAGCTGATAAGATTATCAAGTGAGAAAGTATAGAGGGAATAGAGAAATGGGCCTAGGGCAGAGTTTTGGGGGACATTCATGTTTGGTGGGCATGACATATCCCGTTTTACAGATGAGCAAATTGAGTGGTTAAGCTGCTTCCCCATGGCCATACAGATAATAAGTGTCTGAGGTGGGATTTTCAGTTAGGCCTTCAGTCTAGCACTTTATTCACTAAACTTTAATGATGCCTCTCTTATTAGGAGGCATCATATGCCAGGCAAATCAAACGACCACAACCACCTCTCCTCAGACTCCAGTGGAGATGGTACATGACCCTGAACCCAAGAGCTTTGTGAAGAGCAATGCTTCCCTAGACCACCAGTCCTATTTCCAACCAGAGCTCCATGGCCATCACTGAGGATCACAGTCACCATGGAGAAGCCCCCTGTCCATTTCCTCACCACCACTAACACTAGCTGCTGACCAACTTCCACTGATGGCGCAGTGAGCCCAAGAACCTTGAGAGTGGCAGCCCCCCACAAGTTCTATTTCCAGCCCATCATCCTGAGAAATATTGACTGTCCCCCATGTAGAATTGGCCCTCTTCTCATCTCCATCTCTTAGCATCCCTACCTTTCTTCAAGACGGCTCATGCCTCTTCTAGTCTCCCTAGATGCTACAACCTTCTCCTCTAAGGATATCTTCTATCTGTTTGTTCTGCATTTATCTTGAATATGCCTAGTTAAGTGACATGTTATCTCCCTCATTAGAATGTAAGCTCTTTGAGGGCAGGATATCTCCAGAGCTTAGCCCAGTGCCTGGCACATTGTTAGTGTTTCATAAATGCATGCCTGATTGATTGATGGCAAAAGAAGCGAAGTAAAAGAAAAGGCAGAAAGAGAATTACCCTTTCATTCAGGTGCAGAGCCTTCAGTTTAGGAATGGAGTTAAGATACAAAAGCTTTGTAGCACAAGCTTTTGGTGGGGGAAGGCACAAAAGAGAAGCTATACAAGCCATTAAGGCAATTAAGAAAAGATTAAGGTTGCTCAGGGTGGAGAGAGACCCATCATCAATAGGCCAGAAATCACAGTGGGTTGCAAAATTATAAATCCCGGTGGCTGAAGAGCAAACAAGCTTACCACAACCTGGAGGCATTGGTTTGCTCAGGAGTGAAAAAAAGATTATATTCGTTTCTTAGGTCAGGAAAATAAATGGTGCTGGAGGCATCCCATCCTTTTGTCAGCTAAAGGGAGGGGTGTCCTGTAGATGGGAATGAAACCCGAATAACCACCCAAATTTATTTTGTGATATTCTCTTCTAAAAAGCAATTCTTCATGGGAAGGCCACTGCCACAGATCACCTGACTGAATTCAGCTGATCACGTTGATTTAGGAATTTGTTATCTAGAGAATAAAGTCCAAAATCCTCAGCCTGGCATTCAAAGGTCTCCAAGATTTTATTCCAAACTGCCTTATCGCTCTCTCTTTATGTCACTGTAGGGACTCTGCTCCAGCCAGATTGGTCTACTTAACATCGCCTGTATACCAGAACATTCTAGCCTCTGGCACTTTACTCATGCTGTTCTCCTTACCTGGAATGTCTTTTTCCCACCTCCTCTTCCTATCTAAATCCTATTTATTGTTTTGAAAGTAGAGATACATAAGGTCAAGAAACTGCAGGAAATTGAGAAGTCAGGAGGAAGAGGAAAATATATCAACATTATCAATTAGGTGGGTCTGTTCTTTCCTCAACCTGGGCCTGAGTAGGGCCTCTGCTCTCCCTCTCCTCTGCCCAGGTTTTAGAAGACAGAAGTTTTGGGGCACCCATGATTACTATTTTCAAAATGTCTAAGGCTGTCATGGACTAGAGGAATCGGGTTAATTTTGTTTATCCCCAGAGGCCATGATTTAGAGCCTTGGTAGAAGGATGCAGAGGCTGATTTATGCTTACATCAATTTCTTTCTTACATCGATTCTTCCTTACATCAATTAGGGCAACCCCGAAGAGAAATGAGACATCTTGATAGTGAGTTTCTCTTGAGGTATTGAAATGGATGCTGGATGAATGGGTCTTGGACATGTTGTAGAGAAGAGGCCTACTCAGGATATAGTTTGGGCTCCATGGCTTCAGACACTCTTTCCAGCTCTGAGATTCTGAGACTCAGGGACCATTTCAGGTCCTACTTCCCTGATAAAACCTTTCCTGACCATCCTAACATATAAATATCTTTCCTGCCTCTGAGTTCCTGATCATCCATTGCCTGTGCCTCTTATGTGATGTTTATTCACTGCCCTATACTTTTACTTAACTTTTCAGATTTCTATGTCTCCTGATTTAAATTATTAAGTCCCTGAGGTCAGGTATTGAAGACATATTTCTTGGCATTTTTTCAGGTCTAGCATTAAATCGATCATAGTATGTGCTCAACAAAAATTCGCTGGGTGATTGAAAACCTTAAAGGATTAGTAATAATAATAGATACTGATATAAATGTTTGCAACATCCTTCATGCACATCATCATTTGAGCCTCAGGACAATCCCTATATCTCCATTGACCTTATTGCCCATTATTGCACAGCCAGGGTCAGAAGTGGGCTGTGGACCCAAGTCTTTCTGTGGCCAAATCCAGCCCTTTGCCTTATCTACCTCTCACTGATTAACCCCTCAGTGATCTGACTCTGCCCACAGCATCTGCTCTATCAACCTGCCCAGATTGGGAGAGGTGGGAAAGAGTGCCCTAATCCTTAAATGCCCTAGGGCAGAAAGAATAATCCATGAGATGCCTGTTCCATTATCCTGTCCTCAGCCTCAAGCTGTTCTTCCTAATGAACCCAGGTCTTCCTTGTAACTTAAACTTGTTTCCTCTTGTTTGGAGCCTCAGTGGATAGAAAACAGTCAAGATTCCTCTCATGGTAACCTTTCTTATATTAGTGTTTTCCTTTTATTAAATTTCTTTCCTTGTCTCCTCCTTTCTAGGTTCCACAGTCTGGTCTCCTTTACTGTTTTGCATCTTGGCCATTTAGCTATTCCCATTATAGTAATTAGAGGCATTTTTCTGACTGTTAGTGGTACTCTTGTGCTCCATCTTGTGCTGTAATACAAAACACCATCTCCCAGGATCAGAGACCATTGAGGACACTCCACTATGTGCCTGTGGAGTAATCTGGGATAATGGGACCCTATCCAGAAGACACTTTCCTAGGGGAAGGTGAAGATAGAAGCAGGGAACCACAGAGCTCATTGAGGGGAATACAGTATAAGAAGAATGGAAAAGTAAAAGGGAATTGGGTTGTGAAGAGCTTTAAATACCAAACAAAAGAGTTTCTTTTTGATTCATCAGGTAATAGGTAGATATTGGAGTTTATTGAGGGCTTGTGTGTGTGTGTGTGAGTGTGTGACATAGTTAGACCCATGATTTAGGAAAATATCTTTGGCATCTAAGTGGAGAGTGGATTGGAGTGGAGAAGAGACATGAAGCAGGAAGACCAATTAGAAGACTATTGCAATAGTCCAAGCAAGAAATGATAAGGGCCTGAAATTAGGATAGTGGCTGTAGGAGAGGAGAAATGGGGTCACATGTGAGAGATGTTGTGAAGCTAGAAAGAAAAAGATTTGTCAACAGATTTAAGATATGGGGCAGCTATTAGCACAGTAGATAGTGTGCCATTTCTGGAGTCGGGGAAGACTCATCTTCAGGAGTTCAAATTCAGCCTCAGATATTTACTAGTTGTGTGACCCTGGGCAAGTCACTTCACCCTGTTTACCTCAGTTTCCTTACTGTAAAATGAGCTGGAGAAGGACATGGCAAATCACTCCAGTATCCTTGCCAAGAAAACCCCAAATGGGATCACAGAGAGTTGGACACAACTGAACAACAACAAATAAAAGCTGTCCTTCCTAAGGAAGGGATTGAAGAAAAGTAGCGCGTGTTTCAATTTGAGATGATTTTTATATCATTTGCTGTTTAGGATTAATTGTCTCACTGCTCCTCTTGTGGGCTAGAAAATGTCCCGCCCCTTTAGCAGTGGACCCCTCTCCATCCCACCTTTCCCATTACCCATAAACTCCCATTAGTAGTGTGGTAGGGAGGAAAATGGCAGGCAGCCATTGAATCATGTCATTCTGAAACTTGGTTTACTCTGTGAATGTGTAACTGCAGTGTTTTGTGCAAATTGAATTTTTGTATATCAGATCTACTTCCTCTTGGGCTTATATTATAATCTCAGAGGTATTGCTAATAGTCAATATTTATCTAGTACTCTAAGATTTGCAAAATGCTTTAGATGCATTAACTTATTTGAGTCTAATAACAACAGTATAGACTCATAGAATCACCCATTTGGAAAGGACCTCAAAGGCAATGTAGTACACACTGCCCCTGAAGATGCTACCTACCTCATTTGTGAGCATCCAGCCTTTCCTTAAAAATTTGCAGCAAGAATGTATTCTTTCCTATGTACTGAGGCAGTCTGTTCTACCTTGGCATGGCTTTCACTGACAGAGGTTTTTTTTTTTCTGATATAAATCCTAAATTTACCTCTTGTAGCCTTCACACATTGTTCCTATTTCCACCCTCTGGGGCCATGCAGAAGTTGAATTCTTCTTCCCTGTAGTAGTCCTTCTGATATTTGAAGACAACTGTTGCATTTCTCCTTTGTTTCTTCTAGGAATCCCTAGTTCCTTTGACTGAATTTAATATGCCATGAGTTCAAGGCCCTTCCCTGATCTGGTTGCTCTTCTCTATACCTTCAATGTCCTTCCAAAACTGTAACACCCAGAAGTGGACGTGATACTTCAGGTGTGGCCTGAGCAGGGAATAGACTAGAAAGTCAATCGCTTCCCCTAGGCCTGGACAGTGTGTCTTCCTTAATGCAGCCCAAGATTATGTTGGCTTTCTTGGCTGTCATATCATACTGATGACTCATATTGAAGCTTCAGTGTCCTAGAGCTCCCAGGTGTCTTAAGGCAAACTTCTGTCTGTCCATGCCTCTCCCACTTAGTACTTGTGAAATTGATTTTTTGAACCCAACTGTGAAACTTTACATTTATCTCTATTAAAACTATTTTTGATAGAATATACCAGGTGTTTTGACCTATTAAGATCTATATGAGTCCTAACTATCATCATCAACAAATTCATGCAGTACTCCAGTTGACAAAGCACTTTACAAATATTATCTCATTTGATCCTCATGACAACCTTGGAGGATAGGTGCTATTTTATCCCCATTTTATAGATTAAGGAACTGATGCTGACAGAAATCAAATGACTTGCCCAGAGTCACATAGCTAGTACCCATCTGAGGCTGGATTTGAACCCAAGTCTTTCTGAATCTAGGTTCAGGAGTCTATTGACTGTGCCACCTAGTAGCATCTATCTGTCTCAGCTCTATAACACCTACAAATTTGATAAGTATGCCACTTATGCATTTATCCCAGTCATTGATAAACATGATAAATAGCATGGGGTCAAGGATATATCAAGTATTATTGTTCCTATTTCACAGATGAAAAAGCTGAAACTCCAAGAGATTAAGTGACTTGTCTATAGTCACACAACTACTGTCAGATGAAAGATGCATACTAGGTCTTCCTGATTCCCAAGTCTGCAGCAGCACTGTCCAATACATCACACACATATTGCATTTTCCTCAGCCAAATGTGGCTCTTCATAAAGGAGGTACTCGGGAAATATTGGCCTGGTTTATTGGGACTCCAACTCTGGGGTCAATTCCTTAAACAGGGTGATTCTAGGTTTCCTGCCCTGGGAACAGCTGACATGGGGCTGACAATTTGGACTGCTTAGGATGTTCAGGAGAGATGGAGAAAGGAGGAAAGGAAAATCTAGTAAGATTGCAGGCCTGAGAACTGGTCTTCAAGGATAAGTGTGGATGAGTAGATGGGAACTGTGTATGTGGAGGAAGAAAAGACTTCTTTACAGAGCTCTCAAAGGGAAAGATATGTACAGTTCATGGGGGTGAGCCTTAAGTTGGAAGCTGCTAACCTTTGCATAGTTGTTGGCTCTCATGTAAGAATAATAAACAATAATAATGACACTTGGTTCTTAGCAGCACCTTCCTAACAAAGTTCTCCAAGCACTCATACAGCTTATGTATATACATATATATACACACATATTTATGATGACATTATATTTATTATATTTTATATGTATCCTCATGTGTATATATACATATATATATACACACACACACACAAACATGTGTGTGTGTGTGTATGTATGTGTAATCTTGGGTTCTCATGCTATTCTAGTGAAATATAAAGAGTTAGGAATCTTTACAGGTGCAGTTACTGGGATCCAGAGATGTGGTGCAATGTACCTGAGGTCACATAGCCTGAGTCAGTAAATACACATTTAGTAAGTAACTGCTATGTGCTAAAGGACCATGCAAAGTACTAGAGATACAAATACAGAAAGGACAGTCCCTGCCCTATAAGAAGCTTAGGATCCAATGGGGGAAGATAGCACAGAAAACAAAACTGGAAAGTGAGGTAGTGGGAAGGAGTACCCAACACAGGGACATGGTAGAAAAGGCAGAGAAGTCCCAAAGTAGTGCAATCAGATGGGAAATAAAGAGGTGCCTGTGTTAAGCATCCTCCTTAGAGGCTTTGGAGTTCATGGCTCCTCCCTCCAATCAGAGGGACAGAGAGTAGTGATAAACTGTGAATACCAAAGCCAGTTAGCTGGTTAGTAGCAGAACCAGGACTAGAGCTCAGGTCTTATGGCCAACGCTATCTATCCATAAGACTATAGATGGACCTATCCATCAGAGCTCTTTGTCCTCATAAACTCTTTGTGAGATAGAACTAGAATTTTAATCCTTGTCTCTTAACAACAGTCAAAACCATTGCCTCAGTTTCCCTGTGGTAATAAAATGGTGTTAGTAGTCCTGTCCTTTTCTATCTCACAGAGAGATTATGAGGACAACGAGATAGTCCTAGACGGGAAATATTTGGGCAATAAAACTGGTATAGAAACATAAGCAATTTGCCTTATTGCTCCTAGTTGTAATGGTCCCTTAAACAATTTTGCTTCTCTCTTTTATAAACCTTGTTCTAGAGGAAATGAGACACCAAAGTAGGTAACATAGTTACTGAGGGTGGAAGGAGGGGATGAGGAGGGAGGGGAGACAGAGGTGACAAATAAAAAATGGTGTCCTGAGCTAGTTTTTATTCTATTTCTCCGTAATGAAGATTTTTACCCTTTCCCCACCTGTTGTGAAATATTTTATCTGTGTAAGGAATTCAAAGTGAGGAAGCTTCCTTTTTTTGATGAAGGTGAATGCTGATATGCAATTTGTCATCTTAGAGAATGACCTGAAGGTGCTAAGAGGTTAAACTACTGGTCACACATCCACGAGTGTTAGCGGCAGACTTTTAACCCAGGTCATCCTGACTCTGAAGTTTTTCTGTCCACTATAATGTTCTGTCTGTCATCATGAGAATATGACCAGGAAATAAGAGGCATAAGATTGTAAAACCTTCCTGATTGTCAATTGTCTTTCTGCTACTATGATCATGTATATGAGAGAAAGACTAAGACAGAGAGACAGAGAGATAGGCAGAGACACAGAGAGAGGCAGAGAGGGATAGGCAGAGACACAGAGGAAGAGAGAGAGAGACAGACAGAGAGAGAGAGAGAGAGAGAGAGAGAGAGAGA
>NW_020954556.1:49756821-49761840 GCF_900497805.2 Vombatus ursinus | reverse complement strand
AGAGAGAGACAGACAGAGAGAGAGAGAGAGAGAGAGAGAGAGAGAGAGAGAGAGAGAGAGAGAACGAACACGAACCTGGCAGGTGGAAAGACAGGATTCATGCAGACTTCCTGAATGGTCTCCTTCATATTTCCTCTTACAAATGCAAAAGTAACCCGAGTATCATAATATCAAGTAGGTAGTTGCTAGTACATAAAAGAGCAAAAAGCATATTATATCTAAAAGTAATCGGATCGGCAAGTGCAAGGGGAGAGATTAATGAATTAAGTGCAGAAGAGGGATGTATGGAGAGTCAAAGAGAGCCTAGAGGAGGCTGGATTGGAAATCTATACTCCCATAAATCATCTCCACCTCTTCTGTGAAGAGCCTCAAGGACTAAAGTTCTCACCAATGTGCCACATATGCATCAGGACACAATATTCTGGGAAGCTATTCCATTCATAGACCAGGGAGAGACGCTGTCTTTGGAGAAACTAGATAAGCAAGCAGGGAATAAAGAGAAAAATAGATCAACCGAACAGTGGGGGCCATTTGCTTTTCTGAGCTGCGGTGCTTTTTTTTGCAGCTCCTGTGGTCTGTGATTAGCTCTGCAGCCTGCTGGGTGATTTAACATATTCCCTTTTTTTGAACTTGCTGATAATGAAACTCCCAACTTCCAATAGTCCTTTCACAGGAAGCCAGCTGAGGATGGAGCAGGTTGCTCTGAGGACGTCTTCCTAGGCTCAGTCCCTCCAGGGAAGCTGCCCAGCTTCGGCCCCCTTTGACAGTTCACAGGAATACTCTTGAATCCCAAGTGTGAGCTCCTTGTTTCAGAAGTTCAGAACCTTTTCATTTGGACATCTACAGAGGGCAATGGGACACTCAACCAAGGAGCTGATGGGAAGTAGTGGGGATGGATATGGGCAGCTTACTTTTTAACTTTGCACAAAGGAAACAACAGAGGCTTAAGCCCCTAGACTGGGAGATTCTTTGCCTTATTTATGTCATGGACCCCTTTGATGGCAGTCTGGTGAAACCTTTGGAGCCTATCTCAGAATTATGTTGTTGTCTATATTCATAAATAGAAGAAAATAATGAATTTCAGCTAGATGTTAGTGAAAATAAAGATGTAATTTTATTCCCATCCAAGTGCATGGACCTCATGAAATCTTTCCATGAGAGTGTAAGTATTGGAGAAAATGGCTAGTGCTCCAACATATTCGTCAGGTGACCCAGCAGATGTCTCAACAGATCCTCAGTTAAAAACCCTTAACCCAGCAATTCTAGTCTATGGTCTAACTGCCTGGGAAATAGACCAGTTGACTTTGGGGAAAGCATATACTTATAGGATTTAGAGCTTAAAAAAAAACACCTTAGAGAGTAACTGGTACAGACACCTCATTTTATATATGTAAGAGTGGGGGTTTCCACCCTGACCCCCACCCCCACCCACTTAATGTAATCATAAAAGGTCTTGAAATCTTTTTGCATCAATAAATCAAAAATTAAGTGTGAATAAGTCTTTTCAAATTTTTGAAAAGATCATCAGGGCTTTGGATCATTGAATAAAGTAGACGACAGCTACATAAGAAATATCTTGTCATTGGCTGAAAGAATTTGACATACCTCTTAGCCTACGAATTTAGAATATCTCATTCCAAAAACAGTCACTGGAGTGATGGTCAGTCCAGCAGTGAAGGACTCCTTAGAAAAGATTGCACTAGGTGGGTTCTGCTCCACCCCTAGCAGTATCCATGGAGCAGTAGTGACTGACAGCAGTGTCTCCATCGGGAAGTGAGGGCAGACAAGACAAACCAAGGAAAGACAGCTTCAGGGGTCAAGGGTGCCCACCTGAACCTCAGGAAAACTTCCTGAGGACTTTACAAAGGAATAAAAGAATTTCCAGTAACAGGAGTTATGAGTTTATCCTTTGGCCACATGTGCTAAATTTAAACTCACTCTCCTCAAGGACTTTGTATGTGCCAAGGGTGTGCCTTGTTACAAGGGAATGGTTCACACATGGTACATACATATATATGTATATATGTCACACAGAAATATATGTGTCTATATATACACACATATGTATATATTTATATATGTTTTGTGAGAGTGTGTATCTGTGTGTGTATAGGATATATGTATATGTGTGTGTGTGTGTGTGTGTGTGTGTGTGTGTATCCAATTCATAAGCCTTCATTCATTTACCTTTCTTTGTATCTAGCCCTAACTCTGACATGGCTCTATCTTGACATCAGAGGATCTAGAAAGTATACATTTTGTACTTTATTATAGATAATTCAATGACCTTGTGGAAGTCCAAGAGTTATGTGCGCTGTATGGGCTTTGTTAGTAGAAATATCTGTTGACTTCCAGAACAATGAGCCCATCATTTCCCTTCCATTTTGAACCAGTCTGAATCATACAATCTGAACTGCAAGGACCCTCAGAAACCATACTTGTTTTTTGACTTGTGTTCTTCAGGGAGACATGTAATCTTTAAGTTGTCTCTATGTAGCTTTTCTTCAAATTCAGTATGTGTTGTATATATAAAGATTGTGTTTTTTTTAAAAGCATTATTGCTTTTTGTTTCTCTTCTTCCGGCTTATCCTTCATTGCAAAATGCTTTACAAATATTAGTTCTTTTGATCTTCATGACAACCCTGGGAGGTTGGTGCTATTATTATCCCCATTTTATAGATGAGAAAACCAATGGAGGTTGGACGCCTACTCTGCTGTTAATTCATCAGGTTGTTAGCTCATTAGACTTCTTGGCTCAAGACTTTACCTTTACACATAATTATGTTGGGGAGTTTTGAGAGTTCATGAGTATTGAAGAAAATGTCTATTTGTTCCCAATATACACATAGCATACTGGTGTGTGTGTGTGTGTGTGTGTGTATATATACATATATATGTAAGTCTATATATCTGCGTGATAGTACAATGGCCAGATGAAAAGTGAAACTAGTAATTTAACTTCCTGTAGAACAAGAAAACAACACAGATGTTTGAATTAACCAGCTCAATGTGTGTGTGCATACACAGACATTGCCTATCTTTCTGATCATATATCTCACAGAAAACAGAAATTATTTTCACCTTAAAGAAGGAGCAAGGCATAAAATAGGGAGTTCTGAGTTCACCAAAAGTATTCATCAATGTAATAGAAGAGAACCAGAATGTATTCCAGGTCAAGGAGAGATTTTCTGTGGGTAGCAAGGTCATCCAGGTGGTCCTATTTGGGGATGAGGTTATATTGACTGCATTAAGCCCCAAGACACTGCAGATCCTCCTGGAAGTAATCTGTAAACTCAAAGGACTTTAGTCTGTACATCTACACAGGAAAGCTCAAAAATTGTATAAAGAAATATTAACTGCTCAGATTCCAACATTCATATGAATGGATACCCAGTGGAGCTTATCCAATAGTATAAATAGCTGGGGCAGACAATGCCAATGGACAACCCTGAGGGAAGAGTAATGGTCACCAACCTCTGGGGACATGGCCAGTCCACTTGAATAGGAGTTGGGGAAATAGTCCCAGTGGGCGTACTATGGGGAACGGGAGGCCCAGAAAATTTGAGTAACTTGACTAAGGTCATAAAATTAGTTACTGGCCAAACCAAAACCAAGGTTTTCTACTACCAATATAGTGCTTTCCCCCATATGTGAGGGATTATCTACCATTACTACTAGAGAATGGAGAAAACATATTTTCTTATATCCATTTTTAAAGTGAAGAAACTGAATTGTGGAGCTGCTGGTCTATAGCTGTCTCACAATTCAGGGATAGGATCTCCTGTGGGTTGCTGAGTTAGTTACACTGTTGAAGGGTATACATACATCAATGAGATTCTAGGTGCCTTCTTGAAAAGATTGATCGAATAAACTAGATATTTAGATTAGAGAAGAGAAGATCTGAGCAATTATGATAGCTGTCTTCAAATTGCTAAAGAGCTGTCACATAGAGGAAGGATGACTTGCTCTCCTTGGTCCCACAGCAATGGGTAGAAAGTTTAAAGAGGCAAATTGAGGTTGATTGTAAAGAAAAACTTCCTAATAAGAGTGCAGTAGGCTGCCTTGGGAGGTGGTGGTTGAAAGTCTTCAAGCAAAGATTGGATAACCACTTGTTGGATATGATTTAGAGGAGATTCTTGATTAGGTACTTGTTAAACTAGAATGGTGTCTGGGAGATCTGCTGGGTCACCTGATGTTTGGGTTGGACAGGTTGGAGGACTAGACATTTTCTCCTTTACTTATGAACTCTCAAAACTCCGCAGCATAATTATGTGCAAGGGTAAAGTCTCTGAATCAAGAAGTCTAATGAGAGAGCAACCTGATGAATTAACAGCAGAGAAGGCTAATCTGCAATCTGTAACACTTTCACTTAGCACACCCTTCCCCACCAGTCCCTAAGCTTTGAAAAGCTGGTACAACCTGTCCCATGGGTTTATGCTTTGGATCCACTTAGCAATTTCCTTGCTGCCTCTGTAGTCTCTGCCAGTATGCCCTCAACTCATCATTTTAAACAGTCAAGTTGCCTAGTGGATAGAGCACTGGGCCTGGAGTCAGGAAGACCTGAGTTGAAATCTGGTCTCAGATACTTCCTAGCTATGTGACCCTGTTCCAGTCACTTAACTTTTCTCTGCCTTAGTTTCCTCAACTGTAAAATGGGGATAATAACAGCACCTACATCACAGGGTTATTGTTAGGATCAAATGAGATAATATTTGTAAAGCACTTGGCACAGTGTCTGGCACACAGTAAGTGTTGTCTACATGCTTATTCCCTTTCCCCATTCTATGGCATCTAGCAGCAGACCTTGACTCTCCCCACCCCGTATGGAGGAGGTGGAGGTATAGAAAAATGAAAATGCTCTGACTACTGTGGCAACACATTACATTGCTGTAGCACTCAGGCAGAGAATGAAGGAAGAGAAGGAACAAGGGCATGGTGCCAATATGTGTGGGGAGGGCTGCGCCAGATGTGAAGGAAAGGCGACTGACATCCAACTGGGGCCAGTTTTCCCCCCCCCCC
>NW_020954556.1:49738957-49756721 GCF_900497805.2 Vombatus ursinus | reverse complement strand
CCCCCCCCCCCCCCCCCCCCCCGCTCCAGAAGTCACTTGGGGCAGTAATTGAGGCTGATGAAAAGTGAATTCCTCAATGTGGGAGAAAGCTGAGATAGTTCTGAGGTCCAGACCTTGGGATATCTGCAATGAAAGGAGAAGGAGTTAGAAATTGGGGATTAAAGGAATATAAGATGGGAAAGAATGAAATTTCCAAAGACATTGAGAATAAGAATTTCTGTGCTTTACAGCAGAAATAATTAACAGAACAGAAAAACTTGAACCCATGATGTTGAATTTCTCCAAAGAACAGAGAGATAACTCACTGGTAAAAAAAAAATGTAGAAGTGAAGGATAAGCTGGAAGAGGAGAAACAAAAAGAAATAATGTTTAAAAAAAACACATGATCTCTATATAAGCAACACATATAGATATTGGAAAAAAAGACTCAGAGACAACATAAAGATTACATATCTCGGGGCAGATAGGTGGTGCAATGGATAGAGCACTGGTCCTGAAGTCAGGAGGACCTGAGTTCAAATCTGGTCTCAGACACATAACATTTACTAGCTGTGTGACCCTGGGCAAGTCGCTTAACCTCAATTGCCTAAAAAAAAAAATTACATGTCTCCTGAAGAACACAAGTCAAAAAACTAGAATGGTTTCTGAGGGTTCTTATGATTCAGATTGTGGGATTCAGACTGACTCAAAATGGAAGGGAAATGAGGGGCTCAACATTCTGGAAGCCAACAGATATTTCAGCTAACAAATTGAATTCTCCATGATAAAGGACAAAATGTATACCTTCTAGATACTCTGATGTCAAGATGGAGTCAGATCAGGATTAGGACTAGAAACAGAGAAAGGCAAATGAATAGAGGCTTTTGAGTTGGAAATATCTATAACTATAGATCTGTATATAGAGATAGATATGTTTATATCTATCTCCCTACACACATATACTATCATACAGATATATAGATACATATGTCTACATCTATACACATAGGTCTATGTGTCACATAGACATATATATTTGTATATACAGAGAAATTTGCAGTTTATGTCTATGTGATAGTATATATTTACATACAATGTGTGTATAGAGATAGATATGTTTATATAGCTGTGTCTATATCCAGACACTCACACATATCTCATAACCAATAGAAATTATTTTTACCTTAAAGAAGAAGCAAGGCATAAAACAGAGAGCTATGCATTCTCCAGAAGTATTCATTAATATGGAGGAGAACCAGAATAGATTCCAGATCAAGAAGGTATTTCCTGTGCATAGAGGTCTTCCAGATGTTCCTGTATGGGGAATGAGATTATATTGATTGCATCAAGCCCAAGACACTGTAGATCCTCCTAGAAGAAATCTGTAATCATTCAAAGGACTTTAGTCTTTCCATCTATGCAGGAAAGATTGAAAATTGTATAAAGAATATTAACTGCTCAGGTTTCAACATTCATTTGAACGGGTACCCAGTGGAGCTGTACAGACAGTTTGGATGGATGATGATCTGGGTTCAGAATTGAAAATTAGAAAAAGCATGGGTTGTTTTGCTAGGGAAAATTGCAAAAGCACTTTTAATTTCCCAATCTTCCTGCAATATTAAAGGCTCAGCTTTTGAAAATAAGTTTTTTATTGGTGTTGCTATACGGCAGTGAGGCAGCAAACCTCATTGTCTCTGAAGAACTAAAGATGAACATCACACAGAAGGTTATAGAAAGGTGCATTGAAGGTGTGAGCAACATGCATCCAGTGGGGAACTGGAGGCAGCTAGGGACACAGTGGAACATGCTGGACCCGGAATCAGGAAGACCTGAGTTCAAAAGCACCCTCAGACATTTACCAGCTTTGTGACTGGGCAAATCATCCAACCTCTATCAGTTTCCTTACCTGTAAAATAGGGATAATAATAGCACCTACATCCTGAGGTTGTTGTGAAGATCAAAAGAGATAACATTTGTAAAGCATTTTGCAAACCTTAGAGCATTATTTTAAAAATGCATTTTAAATGCATTAAAAATGAGTACTAACTTTTATGATTTTTTAAAATTATTTTTCATTCTGAAGAACAATAGTAAAGCACGTCAACAAGGAAATGTATGCCGAAAGAGAATATGGGCTGGTTATATTGTGAGAATGTAGTATGATTAGGTTCTCCACCGGTTTTTTTATGACATTAGGAGGAACTGAGGAAGGCGTCTGATGAGTTGGGTAGATCCCCTGTGGCAAACTTTTAGGAAATGATGGATGAGAGTTACATAAGATAGATGGGCAGGGATAGATTGCAGTCTACATCTCAATAGATGAGATCACAGATACATTTGGGTATTTAAATATGCTTCTCTCCTCCCTTCCATGAGTAGTGATAACCTGCCTCATTTGCCCTCTCCCCACTGGGTCATGGGAGAAAACAATGATCTTTTCTTTTCACCTAGCAGATTTATAGATTACAAGTAACAAGATACACCAGCAAGTGATTATGTCCCAGGTCTCCCTGATGTTCTTCAGGCTCTCCTACCTGATTCCCCACCCTTTTTACCCACACTGTCCTTAACCAATAAAAGAAGAAACATTGGGGCTTGAGCTTTTTTTTTTTTGCATGAAATTAACATTTTTGAGATTCTTTTAAAATATTTTTATTTATTTTGTTAAATATTTCCCAATTACACGTAAAAACATTTTAAAATCATTTTTTAAAATTTTGAGTTTCAAATTCTCTATTTCCTTTCCACCTTTCCCTCCTCCTTGAGAAGGCAAGCAATTTGAAATCTAATATACATGTGAAGTCCTATAAAATCTATTTCTATATTAGCCAGGTTGCAAAAGAAAACACAGACAAAAATAAGAAAAATAAAAAGGTAAAAAAACACTTTAATTTGCATTCAGAGTTCATCAGTTCTCTCTCTGGAGGTGGATAACATTTTTCATCCTGGGTGCTTTGTAATTGTCTCGGATCATTGTCTTGAGCAGAGTGGCTAAGTCTTTCATAGCCAATCATCCTTAAAATATTGCTGTTACTATGTACAATGTTGTCCTGGTACTGCTCACTTCACTTTGCAGCAGTTCATATAAGTCTTCCCAGGTTTTTCAGAAACCATCCTGCTCATCATTTCTTGTAGCACAATGCAATAGTGTTCCATCACAATCGTATGCCACAACTTGTTCAACCATTCCCCAATTGATGGGCATCCCCTCAATTTCCATTTTTTTTGCCGGCACAAAAACATGCTGCTATAAATATTTTTGAACAAATAGGTCCTTTTCCCTTTGGTCTCGGGATATAGACCTAGCAGTGGTATTGCTAGGTCAAAGGGTATGCACAGTTTTATAGCTCTTTGGGTATAGTTCCAAATTGTTCTCCAGAATGGTTGGACTAGCTCACAACTCTACCAAACAGTGCATTAGTGTCCCATTTTTTTTCACACCCCCTCCAGCATTTGTCATTTTCCTTTTCTATCACAAGACTTAAACTTAAAACATAAAAAGGATCTAAAGTAATCGATGGCAAAGTTCTGAGAGACCACCCTTCCATAATACAGGGAGCTGTTTTGTTTTTTTTTTTAGAAAGTGAAACCATCACCAGAGTAAAAGTTCTAAGGGACTTTCCCTGACTTCCTTATCCTGATGGCACAGACTACAGGTGAATTAGCAGTAGAAAGCAGTAGGAGATCATGAGATTGACCTTCAGGTCATCATTTGCTGTTGTTGTTCAGTCATTTCAGGTGTGACCAACTCTTCGTGACCCCATTTGAGTTTTCTTGGCAAAGATACTGAAGTGGTTTGTCATTTCCCTCTCCAGTTCATTTTACACTTGAGGAAACTGAGGCAAACAGGGTTAAGTGACTTGCCCGGGGTCAAACAGCTAGTAAGTGTCTGAGACTGTCTTTGAACTCCGGTTTTCCTGACTCCAGACCTGGTACTCTATCCACTGCGCCACCTAGAAGTCATTCAGGTCCATAGGATAAGAGATTTAGAATAAAAGGGAACTCAGAGGCCATCTACTCCAGCCCCTTCATATTACAGATAAAGAAAGAGGCCCAGAGAAATAAAGATACTTGCTCCAGGTCACACAGGTAGTATGTGGTGGAGCCAGGTTTTGAGTTCATGTCCCCTGACTCCTAATCTAGCGATCTTTCTATTATACTGTGCTTCCTCTCTGGTTCAGCTGTGTCACTGATTAGCTCAACTATATAGGTGCCACTTGGTTCATCATTAAAGTGAAGGAGCTGAACTTAATTATCTGTAAGGTCCCTTTTATTTTTTAACATCTGCGGTTTGTAAATTTGACTTTAAGTTCCTTAGGGTATAGGAAATGCTTTTTCTCTGTTTTGTACTATTTCTTACATGTTCAATTCAACAAACATTTATTGTGACCTACAATGTGTAAGGTACTCCACCAAACACTGGGAATACAGACCAAAAAAAAGAGGCTCTGCCTTCAATGAGATTACATTCCTTTTCAAGAACAATTCTATTGGGGGAGGATGTAAGATAAAATACATAGAAATTTGTGCTAAGGGGCACAAAGATAAAAGCAAAATAATTCTTGCCCTCAAGGAGTTTACTTTCCATTGGGGAGCATGTAAATTCTTACGCTTGGATTTTGTTTAATCAATTTTATGAGTATAAAATAGGAGATACATAGTGAAACAGAAATTTATCTGGAAAAGTTTTAGTGGATGACAAGCTCAGTTTGAGTCAAGAGTTTGATATAACAGCCAAAAAATGAAGTCCTAGGCTACATAAAGAGAGGCATAGTTTCCAGATGTATAGATAGATGGTTCTTCTATGATCTGCTTTCATCAGACCTCATCTAGACTGCATTCAGTGTCTTACACCACAGTTTAGAAAAGACATTGATAAACTAGAAAGTATCTAGAGAAGGAGAACCAGGATGGTGAAGGACCTTGAGTTCATGTCATATGAGTACTGACTGAAGGAAATGGGAATGTTTCACCAAGAGGAGAGAAATCTTAGGACAGGGAAAAGGGGAACATGCTAGGTGCATTCAAGTATTTCAAGGGCTGCCAACACTTAGCGTAGAATATGGCACAACGTAGGTGCTTAATTAATGTTTAATTGAGTGATTGCTTGAGGAGGAGGAAGAAATAGACTTACTCTGTTTGCCCCTCAAAAGTACATGATTCAGTCCACGATAATGACCACAAGGAAACTTCACATTGAGTAAATGGCAAAGGAAGTTATAACTTCACCTCTCTGGCCACTGAGTCTCAGAAAAAAACAGCTGCTATAGACTTCATGAGAAAATAAGGCTAAAATGCTAAGGAGAATGAACAGCGAATGGGAGCTGTGTTCTGCTGAGTGTTGTCTTGCCTTGGCAGGTCTAAGAAAGAGCAGATGTGCAAAATGAGGGCATTGGAAAAGACATTCCCTAAGGTCCCCTTCCAGCTCTAATTCCTATTATTCATAGGTGTGATTAACAAAGAGAGATTAACATTATCTTTGCCCTCTGTGTCTAGAGGATAAGGGGAAGCATGGTATAGGGAAAAGAGCATGGGATTTTGAGTCAGAAGACCTGAATTTGAATCTTGGCTCTGCTTCTCAGTACATACACCGTCTTGGGTAAGTCACTTAATCTCTCTAGGCTTCAGTTAGCTCATGTATAAACTAAAAGATTGGATGTAATGATGTCTATGTTCTCAACAAACGCTAAATCTATGATCCCATGAAATTGGCCCCAGAATACCACTCCTAAACAAACCTGTTATTGGCTTCTCTTATCTGTGTAGTTGGGCTCTTTGGTATTCTATATAGCACAGGAAAATTACCACCCAGAAATCATTCTAGAGAACAGCCTGCTTCAGCCAGGCCTTCCCTGAATTTTCTGTTGTAAATTTTTAAGAAAGTTCTCCTCCCCTCCCCTCCCATCCATCATCCTCTGCCTCTCACCCCTGTTTTCATTTAGAAAAAGATTCTCAGCCAGTCAAGTTCATTGGGAAATACCTCACTCCATTTCTGGGTCCCCTATCCCAGCCCCCCACCCCCCATTCTTCCTTCCCTCTTGATTTCCTTTTCCTTTAGAAAACACCTGCAACCCTGAGCAGATGTGCATAAGTCAATTTACAGCTGTGTGTGGCTGGTACAAGCATGTTAGCATATTGAGTGGACCAAACATTTAAATATCTATGATACAGGAAGCCTGGAGACCATTGAAAGCCATTTTTTCTCAGTACTGATTGCAAGGGGTGGAGGTGGGTAGGATGGTGAAATAAATGTTGCCTCTGCTCTCCTTCAAGGCTGCAAAAATCTGCTGGCCTAATCATATTGCCTATGTAAAGTGCCTCTCTCCATCTCCACTGGAGGACTTGAGGTTGCATTTACTGTAAACAAAGGCGTGTTTTGGGGGCAGTTGGATTGAGTTTATTGTTTATGTAAATCTCTCAGAATGTGACATAGCAAGATAGCTTCCTATGTTGTGTTGATCCACATTTTAGGCCAACAGCCAAAGTATTTTATCTTTTACTTCATTATAGTGATCTTCCAATTAGCCGTGGTCTGTAATACCCTGATTTTGGTGGCAGTGGTTTGGGCAGGATTGCTTGATAGTTCTGCTCGAGAGGCAAAATAAGGGGCCTTATTATAGGAAGTGCAGAGGTTGTGCGGGAGCTGAGTTCTGTTGCAAAGTTTGCCGATAAGGGAAAACCGGCCCTTAAGCGTCCATTCTGTTCTGTATATTAACACTTCTAATCTGCACTGCTGATAAAACTGCAAGCCATTTGCCTTTGGAGGAATTAGTTCTGCCTCACTTGTGTAACCAGGCGATGGTGATTAACCTTTAAACTGTCCAATATTCTCAGCAGACTCCTGCTCCAGATTAGAAACTATTTAGTTATGACCAACTAAATTAACAACACCCCCTCCTCTGAAGAATGAGATTTGGAAGGTGGATGCATTTTAAGGTGGAATTGTGTTTTGAATTGGTGATCCATCCTCCTAAGGTGTTTATTTCTCTTCATTAAAGGCCTAGCTGTGGCCACATAAGGGAAGACATGAAAGCGATGAGAAACAGCTAATGCAAGGGGCCGGGGTTACTTACACGGGGGACAGTTGTACAGGTTGTGTTTGCCAAGGGATGATGAGGCAAGGAGGGAAGCTGTCTTGCACTATCTAAACCTGTAAAAGGGAAATTCGGTCTTTCTGCTGGTCTTGGGCCATACTTACTACAAGAATGGGCAGTGTGTATCAGTTAGGGTAGCTACTGGGCTGATTGAGGACCCCTCCTAAATAAAGTACCCCCCCCTTCCCATCTCTCTCACCATTTTTGGTTTTTTCCCTAAGGTTGAATATCAGAAGCCAATGTTAACTTTCTCTTTGGAGATGGATTCTGGGATCTGCCCATGGCGGTGGTAGGCCTGTCCAATGGATCGTAGCAGCTCTGATAACCTCAGCTGAGCACTCTTGTATCTGCCCATTTCAAATACGCTATTTATCAGTCTCAACATACCCTCCAATACATGGGCCATGAAAAAAAAGAGTCTCGGGCAATTACGTAATGGTGCAGTGTATGTCTGACATAAACCCCAGATTGTTGGTGCTGGATGGATAAAAAATTAAAAAAAACCCCAACAACACCTGGTAGCAATGTTTTCTGTTTTACCAGTTTTATATTAGCTTCCTCCTTAAAAACTGCTAATCTAGATACTACATTAGTAGGATGTCAGTCAAACTGCAATCCACAGCGAAGCCTTCTTCATATACCAATTTAAATCATTCATGGTCTTTTCTTTGGCATTATTCAAAAGATCATAATAATTTTCTTGTGCCCACAGCACAAAAAAATCAATTATTTCCCCACAAAGACTTGAAAGTACTTAGCGAGTGCTGCAAGAAAAGCTGAGGGTTATATCAAATTGAAATTGCACTCATTACACACAACACAATTAGTTGCCACTAGTCTGGCCAGGCTTTAATTCTGAATGGCATATCTTTATTATTACAGAAACAAGCATGCAAATGGCATTGTTCAGGATTTGCCGAAATCAATAGGATATAGTGCTGTGTGTTTGGTGGCCACTGTCACTCAAGCTGCTGTGGATGTGAGATAATGTGTGTATTTGAATTAATGAAGGGAGCCGGCGACATCATAAGTGACACCCAAATAAAAGAAATGGGTACATGATATTTGTAATTATTCTACTTGTGTTTTTGTTGTAAATACTTGTGCTTTTTGTTTTTTAATCAAAGGATTAATTGCATTTTAATAAGGCATTATGATTTTCAGAGCTTTAGTTAATTAAAACTTGTAGTATATAATTATGAAGTGATGCTGAGATTTTCTAAAGATCACCCATATGTTTAGAATATGTATAATTTTTCTGTTAAGCAGTTGCAACATTGCCCCCATATTCCCCTCCTCCCTTCATTTCTAGATGAGTTATGTTAAATGTTGATGACGGTGACAATTCCAGGTGGATTTCTCTAAGTGGCAGCTAGAACTCAGATTAGCACAGATTAGGATATGGAACAAATGAAAGTCACACATGTCTCTGAAGTCACATTCATATGATAAGCCATCCCTGAAAACTTTCTTGTTGACACCATCCTAAGAGCTAGTTGATTTCCTGAGCTGTCCCCTGCCTGCCGCTGAAATGAGGAAAGTCCGTGTTTGATGGAAACCTTTCTATTTAGAATGGGACTAGGTAAACCTGGAAACCTGGATAAGACTTTGCTATTTGTGGGTAGACGTTGATTCAAAAGTCAGGGACGGAGCATAGACACATAGCTCGTTCACAGCTAGAATTCTTGTCTTGGGGGAGAACATAAACGCTTCTCTAGGGGCATCTCTAGGTAGGAAAATTGATGCCTACTACCTGAGTAACCCTGGGCAAGCCACATAATCTCTTCAGTCCTCACTTTCTTCACCTATAAAATTAGGGGGTTAGATCAGAATGATCTCTAGGGTCCATTGCAGCTCTGAACCTATGATCCAAAGAGCATGGAAATTCCGGGTATTAACATGTTAGTAATTCACAGTGGAACCCAGCACAGAGGAATGTAACTGAATTTCCTGTGGGAGTGCATTATGTGAAGATTGATAGATTAATTGCTAGATAGATTGAATGGAGTTAGGGTAAAACATTATTAAAAAGTTAAAAAATCTTAATGTTACATTTTTCTTTAGGGATTTCCTGTTTTTTTAAATTTCTCTTTTCTAGTTTTGCATTTACCCTCTGAAGCCAGGTATTCATTCATTCATTCATTCACTCATTCATTCACTCACTCATTCAACAAACATTTATTGAGTACCTAAGAAAGGCAGCATGGTATAAATCAAAGAGAACTGAATTTGGAGTTTGGAGACTCCATTTCCAATTCTATCTGCATGACTTTGGGCAAGTCATTCAATTTCTCTAGGCCTGATTTTCTTTTCTGGAAAATGAGGGGTTGGATTGGATGACCTTTGAGGTCTTTTCCAGCTTTAAATCTATGATCCTACAATCTCATATTCAGTCTATGATCCTACAATCTTATACCATGCGCAGGATCCCATAAGTAGCCCAAGAGAAAGAACTTAGTTGTTTCTGCAGTGACAGGCTCATAATGGTTGAATGAGTCCGTGAGTATAATAAGAAACTCAGAAAGTCTAAAGCCCTTGGATGGGGATTAGGCAGTGGACATGTGGACAACAGTGGTGCATGGATATGTGAAAGTGATGGGATGTGACCCACCTTCCAATGACAGTACCCCTTGAGTCCTTTGTGTCTTTTTTGCAAACGAGTGTTCATTCTTCTCCTATTCTAGATGTGTAGGCACTGCAGGGAGACATAATAAAGACCCTCCAAGAAGGAGGTAAAGAAAGGGAAGAGCAAAAAGAGGAAAGTTCGGGAGTTCTTGAAAAAAAAAGATACTGTGATGTTTATACCCCAAACCTGATTTTCCTGGGTCCCCACGGATGAGCCGTAAGTAGGATTGCCCAAAGCTGATTTAAAATCTAATATTATTAGACTGGTCACAGCTTCGTATTTTAACTCTGAAAACCTAGAGCTTGAAAAGGTGATTCATTCAAAGCTTGCTAAAATATTTGCTCAGCAGCACAATAGAGTGTGATGGAAAATAAACTCTTGTAGAGAGTCTCACCCTATCAGCCCCGGCCTGCAGCAGGAAAAGAATGAGGGAAGGTCAGTCAATTATGTGTGGTAATCACCGTAAGCATATTATCTGAGACACAGATGTCTTCTATGACCCCACACGACATGGCTATTAACCTCAGAGCAATATAAAAATGGAGGGGGGTCTGAAGGAAGAGGAGCCAGCAGTCTAGGTAAACCAGACATTTTCAGTCGAGGCTTGTCCACCCGTTCAGAAAAGTTCCAGACACGGAAACTGTTTTTCAGGAAGTCTTCCAACAACCTGACCTTTGCTCACCACAGTCAGCATTGCTGCCTCTCCTCTTTGGAGACCTTTCTATAGGACTAGTCATGTGAGATAAGTAGTTGCATCATCTGAAAATGAGACTGACAAATTGACTTGGGAGATATCTGGAAAACACAATGGCCCTGGAATGCTACTTTCTGTTTGTCAAAGAAAAGGAGAAAAGGAAAAGTAATTTGGGTGTTTGCGTGTATGTTTGAATAAGTCCTCCTGTCTTAGGTGTTAATGGTGAGGGAGTACAATGGTAGAGCTGGGGCATAGCCTGGGGAGATGGCCTGGTTGTCTAGGTGACAGGAACTGGGACAGTTGTTGGCCAACTGGGTCATTCCACCCTTTAACTTGAGCCCCAGTCACCAGAGACAATCCTAGAATCCCAGAACTAGGGGCAAATTCAGAGATCATTTATTCTAACCTCTGCATTTTTATAAATGAGAAAACTGATGCTTAGTGAAGTGACTTTCCGAAGGTCACACAACTAGTCATTGGGAAAGCTGAGACTAGACCTCTAGTGCCCCGATTCCCAGCCTAGGACTCTTTCTACTACAAAGTTCTCCAAAATTTTTTTTAAATAGACTGTTCATTGAATGAAAGGCATTTGATAAAGACCGTTTGATTAATAATAATAACAACTCACATACATGTAATGCATTTCTCACAGAAACCCTGTGAGGGAGATAGTTCTTAGAAATATTGTCATCCTCATTTTATAGATAAGGCAGCTGCGTCACTGGGAGATTAACTGACTTGTCTAGAGTTCTACATCAAGCAAATATCTGAGGAGGGATTCAAACCCAGGTCTCTTGACTCCAGGTCCCACATCCTTTCCACCATAATAATAGCTCACATTTAAATCTCTCTCTCTCCATATATATATGTACATATATATATATGTATACACACACATATATATACACACACACATATATATTTATGTATGGATGTATGTATACACACACACACACACACACACATATACATAGGTGTATACACATACATTTCAAGCCTTACCTAGCCCTTAGTCATTGAATGGATGTTGCCTCAGACAAACTGAGACCTGGAAAAGACCTTTATTTAGAAAAGCTGAGGTCACCCACTGCATCCTGGGCCATCACCAGTTGTCTTGACCTTTGTATTGCCACTGGACTCTGATGACTCTGGAGGAGACAGTGAGACTGATGACTTTGTACACCTCTGCCTCACTCAAAGCCAATTCAAAGACACATCAAGACATTACTCTCTTGATGTCATTGGTCCTCTTCAAGAATGAAGGACAAACAACAACATATATCTACACATATACACACATATATATATATACACATACTCACACATGTATATATACATACATATATGTGTGTGTCCCCCTCAATAATCCTGTGAGATTGGTGTTATTATCACCATTTTGCAGAGGAGGAAACTGAGGCCTCCTCCTTTTATTGGTGAGTTCTTCCCAGAACTTCCATTTTGAAGAGGTGCCCAGGCTAGCCATGCTCATTCCTTCACTCCTTTACCAACTTCTCTACTATTCCTTCACTGTTTTTCCCCCTCTTTTCCTGCAGCCTTCTCACCTTGGTAGACCCCTACATCTATCCCCATTCAGCTCCCTTTTATGAATAGTCTTCTTCCATTAGGCAGCTTCTTGAGGGCAAGGGTGTCTTTTGGCTTTGTCTCTCTTTTCCCAGGGCTTAGTTGGTATGGTGCTTGGCACATTAAGTGCTTAATAAATATTATCGAATTGACTTGTAGAGAGGTTAAACAATTTACCTATGATCCCACAGCTAGTGAAGAAATGAGGTGGGATTAGGATCCCAGTCTACTAAATCCAGGTCCAATACTCTTCCAACCCCTCCCCACTCCTGCCAGCACTGTTTCCACTTTGTCTTGATGAACATTCGTTTGGGTAAAAAGGATTTTCTTCTAAGAATGAATTCTTCACCTAGGTTCTAGAGACAACATGTACCTGAGAGGAATTTGACTTACCATATAGGCCCCCAAGCTGTGTTTGTATATAATTTCTAGGAGGTAATGTTTTAAAGGCTTTTGTATTTGTGCAAATTTTTATGTTACTGCTGTTGGTGCTGTTGTTTAAAAAAAGCAAGCAACTAGCTGTAGCTAAAGGCAAGTTTTTCTGCCAGAGATGGCCTCCTGCAGAATGGCAGATTCTTTTCTGACCAGGCAGCTGGTTTTCTGCAATCCAAAAGGGCCCTAGTTAAGCCAATAGTGTATTTCAATAGCTTGAATTATCTGTTTCTCCTATGACACTTGGGGAAGTTATGGGTCAGGCTATTCCAGCAAGCCCAGTTCTACTTCTATTCTGTGCCATAGAGTCATGGTTACATTCAGCTCTATGTTCTGGATGGGGAGGTGGGATAAAAACATCCAAAGGGGTAGGGGACTGGGAAAGTGAAGGGGAGGGTGCATTGCAGACCAAAGAGAGAAAAAAGTCAGTGAAAGGCTGTATGAGAGCTTTCTACTGCTATATGATTTGCTTCACATCCCCCATATTTCAGAACGTCAGTGCCTTTTTTGTCAGCAAGAGCCCCTACAACCTACTTGCATTTCTGTGCCCTCACAGTGGGAACCTCTTATGATTTTCCTCTGGTGATCCCTGGGGCAGGAGAAGGGTGACCAAACAGAACAGAGACATACCTTTTATTTTGGCACCTGGGACAAGCAGCACTTAAAAAAATCCTTCATAATTTCCAAATTAAGACAAACTCAATTGAGCAGAAGAGAGACTCTGAGACATTAGCCCCACTGGGGGAAAGATGCTGGGATGCTGTGAGGCTGCTACAAGGCTTCAAATCCATGCTAGAATCATTGTGTGGGGCAAATTGGAAGGATCTAGATAAGGAAGGAACTTAACTAGTGAGCCAGGGAGTATGTGAAAAGACAGGGAATCTCCATAACATGATAGCTTCTTTAACTATTCTTGCTAACTAACATGCTAGGCTATATTGTATATAAAGTACAAAAGCAAAGTATAATCAAAATGTAAATGGAACAAAATTTAAAATTGCAGTCTTTAAGAATCATTAGTTTACATTTGTTTGTTTTGAGTCTTCTAAATGATGGAGCTCTGGGACAAAGCCCCAGGTACCCCACCCTACTTATGGCTCGGAAACAGAGAATGGCTAAGTGTCCTTTGCATTGTAGCTTGTGGGATCCTGAATGTTTTAACTTGGGGGCTGGAGGAATTGAGCATTTCTTCAGAGGTTCAAATCCAAATGAATCCTCTAATTCTATGGCCCTACCCAAGCAACCCTTGTATGGGATTGGGAGGGGAAACAAATGTGGCTTGGAAAGAAGGGAACCCTTTGCACTGAAGATCTGATAATAACATTTATGTAGAGGGAGTGGGAAGTCAGGGTTAGGTGGAATCTAAATAATGTTTCTCTGACTACTGTACTTTCAGGCTTCTTCTCTCCTCCTCCCCCTCTAAATCCATCTGAAGCAGAAAGCATAGTTTAACTATCTACACCTAAAAACAGCAGTTCTTTTAACAGTGTTTCAGTTTTTTTAAAAAAATCATGAGCAAACAGCTGCAGGACCAATAAAAGATTGAAACCCAAGAAACAGAGTTTCAGTGTTGTAATTAAATACAACTTAAAACAAAATCTAATACTTATTAATGATATGCATAATCATTATTGTACTTCATGGTAATTAGCCATAAATGATAATCAGCTCTCCCAAATGACTATAATTAGTATTACTTTTATACAACGAAACCAAATTTTTAGTTTTCCTCTTCTCTTTGTCAGTTCTCCTGTATCCACGATGGCATCAGTGTTAACAATTTTCTCTGACACTGTGTAGAATTTAATCCTCAAATCAGGCATTCATTACATGACAAAGGTCCTGAATCCAACTCCCCGATACCCAGGGTTCCCTATGCCCCTGTCCTATTCCCATGGCCCAGGGCTGAGAATCCATAATAAAATGAGAGTGCTCTCTCAGCTAACTCCCTCCCAAAAATCATATACCTGAAAGGCACTTGAGTATAGCAAGCTGCTTGCTTCTTCCTCTCATCTAGAAGAGTTTAGTTCCAATGTCATGTGTCGGAAGAGATGAAGGTAGTAGCTCAGAACCATGAAAATCACAGGTCCTGAGAGCTGGAAGGGGTCTCAGAGGCTATCTCATCTGACCCATACAGAAAAGGAATCCCTGTTGTAACATGCCAGACAAGTGATCATCTGGGTTCTACTAAAACACCTACAAGGAGGGTGAAAACACCACCACTCCAGGCAGCCTGTTCCACGTTTGTGTCACTGTTATTGTTAGGAAGTTTTTCCTGACATCAAACCTATATTTACTTCTTTGAAACTGTAACCCACTACTCTGGGCTCTGCCCCCTCGGGCCAAACTAAATGGGTTTCATTTCTCCTCCATGAGTCAGCCCTTCAAATACTTGAAGACAGATCCATAGTCATCTTTTCTCCAGAATACATGTACCCAGCACCTTCAACCAATACTAGGTGTTTTCTGGAAGAAGACTGTAAAAGTCCAGAATAGATCAATAGACTTTAGAAATTTAGAACTGAAAAGGACCTTAAAGATTACCTAGTTGAGTCCCTTTATTTTACAAATGAGGAAACTGAGGCCCAGGGAGGTGAAATGATGATGATGAGGATAGCTAAAATTTATGTGGTATCTACTATGTGCAGACTAAGAAGAAAAGATAATGACTTTGGGTTTGAAGATGTTGACTTTGATGTGACGTGGGACATTTTGGTGTTAGTAGAAAAGTGAATCTGGAGATCATGATGAGAGATAAGATAATCTAAATAGAGTAAATAGTAGAAGCAATGGGAATGAATGAAATTATCAAAGGAGAGTGTAGAGAGAAAAGAGAAGAAAACCAAGGGTAGATCCTTGGGGAATACTCACACCTAGGGTCAAAAAAAAAAGGAGGAGCCAGCAAAGAAAGAAGGAAGGAAGGGAAGTAGGAAGGAAGGAAGGAAGAAATAAAGTTACAAAATGGCTAAATGACTTGCTAAACATCATAGCAAGTTAGTGGTAGAATCAGAATTCCTAATTCAAATTCCTAATTCCCACCCAACCTATGGTCTTCCCATTGAAACTTACCGGCCTCATTCTTGGAGGAGTTCCATATCTCGGTCTAGAGAAGATCAGGGTATCCCACTTTGAGTTCCAAGATTAATGCTGAGCACTGAAGTTTCTAGTCAGTTACTTCAGAGACCTCTAGCCACAAGCAAGAAGAAGATGAAAGCAAGGGGAGAGAGTGATCAAATCCACACTGAGGGAGGCGGAGCCAAGATGGCAGAGGGAAAGCAGTGACTGTCTTGAGCTCTCTCCCAAAGCCCTCCAAATACCTAAAAAAAATGGCTCTAAACAAATTCTAAAGCAGCAGAATCCACAAAAAGACAGAATGAAACAAATTTCCAGCCAAAGACAGCTTGGATGGTTGATCGGAAAGGTATATCTCGCCTGGGGGGGGGGAGAGGAGTGCAGTGCGGCATGGGCACGCAGGCCGCAGCAACCCTGGAGTAGGCCTCAGAGGACTGAATCGTGGGCAGCTGTGGCAGTTTCCAGACTTCTCAACCCAGGAACACCAAAGACAGTGTGGAAGGTCAGTGGGAAAAGTCTGTGACTTCGGTGAGAGAGGAGCTAGGTCTCAGCCTCAAGTCTTGAGCGTGGCCCAGGGCCGCAGCTTTTTCCTGAGCTTCCAGCCCACAGACTGAGGGGGAATCTAGTGACTGATCAGAGGGGGATTGCAGTGATCTCTTTGCCAGTGCTGAGGCAGGAATCTCTTGCTTTACCGGTGCTTGGATCTGGGTCACAGTTCTGAGGGGCGGTCCTGGGGCGAGGAGGAATGCTGGTGTGGTGGAGCTTGTTGTGGCTGTGGAGAGGAAACACCTCACCCCTTATCATACCACCTTGGAAGAACTGAAAATTTACAGGTCCCTACAAGTAGCTCTGAAAACAGCTGTACAAACCCCCGAAGCTTGGGACTGTACACTCTTCACATTGGAAGCAGACTTTTACCTTAAGAAAGAGTTTATAACTCAAGTAATTGGCCAGGATCATGAGTAAGCAGCGCAAAAAGAGTCAGACTATATTATCTTACTTTGGTGACAAAGAAGATCAAAACATTCAACCAGAAGAAGAAAACAAAGCCAAAGCTCCTACATCCAAAGCCTCCAAGAAAAATATGAATCAGTCCCAGACCATGGAAGAGCTCAAAAAGGATTTTGAGAAGCAAGTAAGAGAAGTAGAGGAAAAACTGAGAGTTTTGCAAGAAAATCATGAAAAACAAGTCAACAGCTTGCTAAAGGAGACCCAAAAAAAATACTGAAGAAAATAACACCTTAAAAAATAGCCTAACCCAAATGGCAAAAGAGGTCCAAAAAGACAATGAAGAGAAGAATACCCTAAAAAGCAAAATCAGCCAAATGGAAAAGGAAGTCCAAAAGATTACTGAAGAAAATACTTCGTTAAAAATTAGAAAAGAGCAATTGGAAGCTAGTGACTTTATGAGAAATCAAGACCCTGTAAAACAAATCCAAAAGAATGAAAAATTAGAAAACAATGTGAAATATCTCATTGGAAAAACAACTGACCTGGAAAATAGATCCAGGAGAGAGAATTTAAAAATTATTGGACTATCTGAAAGGCATGATCAAAAAAAAGAGCCTAGACATCATCTTTCAAGAAATTATCAAGGAAAATTGTCCTGATATTTTAGAACCAGAGGGCAAAATAGAAATTGAAAGAATCCACCGATCTCCTCCTGAAAGAGATCCCCAAAGGAAAACTCCTAGGAATACTGTAGCCAAATTCCAGAGTTCCCAGGTCAAGGAGAAAATATTACAAGCAGCCAGAAAGAAACAATTCAAGTACTGTGGAAACACAATCAGGATATCACAAGATTTAGCTGCTTCTACATTAAGGGACCGCAGGGCATGGAATATAATATTCTGGAGAGCAAAGGAGACAGGATTACAACCAAGAATCACCTACCCAGAAAAAATGAGTATAATCCTGCAGGGGAAAAAAATTGTCATTCAGTGAAATAGAGGACTTTCAAGCGTTCTTGATGAAAAGACCAGAGTTGAATAGAAAATTTGATTTTCAAATACAAGACTCGAGTGGGACATGAAGAGGTAAACAGGAAAGAGAAAATCATAAGAGACTTATTAAGGTTGAACTGTTTACATTCCTGCATGGAAAGATGATATTTGTAACTCATGAGACCTTTGTCAGTATTAGGGTAGTTGGAGGGGAAAAATTATATGTACATATATATAGAAATAGATAGAGGGCACAGGGTGAGTTGAAGATGAAGGGGTCATATCTGGAGAATAAAATTAAGGGGTGAGAGAGGAATATACTAGGTGAAGGAGAAAGGGAGAG
>NW_020954556.1:49702997-49738857 GCF_900497805.2 Vombatus ursinus | reverse complement strand
GGGGGGGGGGGGTGTGGGAAGGGGACAAGAGAGTAGAGGAATGATGGAGAGGAGGGCAGATTGGGAAAGGGAGTAATCAGAAGCAAATACTTCTGAGGAGGGACAGGGTCAAAAGAAAGAATAGAATAAATGGGAGGGCAGGATAGGATTAAGGGAAATAGAGATAGTTTTTCACAGCATGTCTACTATGGAAGTGTTTTGCATAACTGCACATATATAACCTATATTTAGTTGCTTGCCTTATCAATGAGGGTGGGTGGGGAGGGAGGAAGGGAGAAAATTTAGAACCCAAAGTTTTAAAAACACATGTTTTAAAAAAATGTTTTCACGTGCAGCTGGGAAATAAGAAATACAGGAAATAGGGTACAGAAATCCACCCTGCCCTACCGGAAAATTGAAGGGGAGGGGAATAAGAGAAGTGGGGGGAGAGATAGAAGGGAAAGCAGACTAGGGAAAGGGGTACTTAGAATGCATGCCAACTTGGGGTGGGGGAGGGGTGAGATGGGGTGAAAATTTGGAACTCAAAATCTTGTGGAAGTAAATGTTGAAAACAAAAAAATAAATAAAAATTACCATTAAAAAAAATCCACACTGAACTGGAAAGATATGCCCTGTTACGTATTTAAATCAGGTTCTGTTCCTGGCTGCTTAAAAATCACTTTCCCCCTTTTGGCCTCATTTTATGTAATCTGTAATATGGGTTGGTTGAACTAGAATATCTCTAAATTCTTTTCAAGGTCAAAAATGTGGGAAATCTATAACATGTTATTCCTTTGATCCAATCCTACTACTTCCTTGGAATAGGTCAAAGATCTTGGCAAAGATGGAGACAAATTAGAGCAACCCTATCACTGTTTTACTTAGCTTATCTTCAGATATAAATTTTCCTCATCTATAAAATGAAGGGACTGTAGAACACCAACACCCAATAGGTACTTGACAAATGGTTGTTTATTGATGAATTGACTGGACTAGATCATCTCTAAAGGCCCTTTCTAACTCTAACATCCCATGATTATGAATCTACAGGATAGAAGAGGAGTTTAAGGAATTTTATGGATTCCTAATAATTGACACAATCCTTTATGAGTGATTAGGGCTGTGTGAATGCCAGTTATTACTTTTTAATTAGCCCTGCAATAAACACCTCCTTAAGACCTTTTATGATATGACTAATGCAAAGCTTCTTTCTTCCACACAGGGAGCATGGGAGTGGAATCTTCCTATTAAATATGGGACAGAAAAGGAGCATTGAGTTGGAATGATAGCATTTGTGGGGGCCAGGTTTGTTTTCTTCTTGGTGAAATTTAAGTTTGAAATGTTTTATTTCCCCATCATTAAAACAGTAGCAAGCAGCATTAGTAATAATAATTACTAGTATTATTATTCTAATCAATTGGCATTTATCACAGTTTCTCCTCCCTTAGCCACCACAGAAACTGTAGTGTAATATTCTTTTGCTGGTTAACCTTTCCTTCCAGGATAGTTTATTTTCAAGAAGAAACATTTGATAAAGCCTGGAGTAATTTTAAATACATGATTTGCCATGTTAACACTTGTCACTTATCATATGCACTTCACTCCAACCTCCCTGACATTCTGTTAACCTTCCAAGGCAAAGCTAAAGCAAGCCATTTGCAGTGGCTCTGTGAAAACTCTGGGTTTAAATTGCTTTTCCTCCCTTCCCCAAACTTACCATAACTATAAATAAATTTAATTATCATTCTAGGAAATGTAAGCAAATCTTCCATTACATTTTTTAATCTGCTATCTTCCCTCCCCCCAAATTATACTGGAGTTATACAGGCTACTCCCCCACTCCTGAGATAAAATCAGAATGTGTTCTCCATTCTGTATTTTCTGTGGGTTAGAGTCCAATCCAATGCATGGGGCTATATTCTATAGACACTAACATTTGTATACTGGAAAAGATGAAGTAGCTACACTCAGCTGCCTGAAAATGCTATATTGCTTATACTGACTCAAAATAAGCCCCAACTAGGGTTGTGTCTATACCACAATAAAAACAATAAATTACCTCACTTAGCCAAAGCTTTAGTCTACACAACAACCCACTTCTGGATTTTACAAATATAATAATTATGCCTTTGCATGTGCATAGCCCTTGATGTTTTTCAAAGAGCTTTCATATCCATTATCTCATTAGACCCTAAATATCAAAATTGTGAAGCAGATAGGCAAAATAGGGTTATTAATTTTTGCTATTTTATAGATGGGTAGATGGCAGCTCAGAGAAGGGAGAAAAGAGAAGGAAGGAAATAAATATTTATATAGTACCCTCTATGTGCAAGGCACTATGCTAAGCTAGGTGGGGCAGCTAGGTTGTCACAATGGACAAAGCTGGGACCTGGATGTCAAATCCAGTCTCTACTTACCAGCTATGTGACCCTGGGCAGGTCACTTAACCTCCATCTGCCTCAGTTTCTTCATTTGTAAAATGCAGATAATAATAGCACCTACCTCCCAGCATTGTTGTGAGAATTAAATGAGATGATAACAGTAAAAAATACTTAGCAAGGGCCTGACACATAGTAAGCACTATATAAATGTTAGCTATTAAGTTTAATTAAGTGCTTTACAAATATTATGTCATTTGATCTTCACATCAACTCTGTGAAATAGATGTTATTCTTATTTTTATTTTACAGTTGAGGAAACTGAGTCAAACAGAGGTTACATGACTTGTCCAAGGTCACACACCTAGTTAAGTGTCTGAGGTTGGATTTGACTGCAAGTCTTCCTCACTCCATGCCCCACACTCTATCCCGCATACCATACCACTTAGCATAGTCCCAAGGTCACACAAGTCCAGAGTGGAACTGGGACTAGATTCCTGGTCTTCCATCTGCAAGGTCAATACTCATGACTGATTGACTCTGGTTTGTTTGGTTTTTTTTAGGCAATTAGGGTTAAGTGACTTGCCAAGGGTCACACAGTTAGTAAGTGTCAAGTGTTTGGTCTGAAGCCAGATTTGAACTCAGGTCCTCCTGACTTCAGGGCTGGTGCTCTATCCACTGTACCACCTAGCTGCCCCTTGACTCTGTTTTTTTAAACAGGCTTCTTAACATGGCATCTCCTAGTTCTCTCACCTCTCCTTTGCTCTTTTTGCATTCTTCCATTTATTACTTTTATTTGTATGTATGTTTTGATCTCTCAATAAACCCTTTTAGATTTGGGACTGTCTTATTTCATCCTCACATGCCTAATGTCTAATAAATAGTGTCTTATATGTAGTAGGTACTTAATTGATATTTCTTGAATTTAATTTAAAGAGGACGTAACAACAATGACAGCAACAATAACAATAGCCAATTTTTATATAGCATTTACTATACACCAGAAACTGTGCTAATGCTTTACAAATATTATCTCATTTGATCCTTACAACAACCCTGGGAAGTAGGTGCTTTTGTTATCCTCATTTTACACTTGAGTAAACTGAGGCAAATAGAGGTTAAGTGATAGAGTCACATAGTTAATAAGCCTGTGGGGCTGGATTTGAACCCAAGTCTTCCTGACCCCAAGCCCGGCACTCTATCCACTGTGCCACCTAACTTCCAAACAGTCCATTTTCCCTATTTGACCACTTTCCACTCTCTGGGGTTGATGTTTGATATTTGGTGCTTCTGGTAGCCTTGATACATAAGGCTTATATAACATTTAAAATATCCTAGCAATTATAAGGAATCTAATTCAATGCAAGTCAATAAATAATTGTTAAGTGTCTATGAGGGGGAGGACCCTTTGCTAGATTATGTGGATACAAAAACAAAACAAAGGAGACACTAAATTCTAGGATATTTAAGCCTGCAATTGTCTCACCAGGAGGTGAGAACCTTTGAGGTGAGTCACACTATTTATTATAAAGCTAATGTTTGCGATGTACTCAATATGCTGACATATTTAGAAAACTCCACAGTGGCTACTGGATTGGAAAAGATCAGTTTATGTTCCAATCCTAAAGAAGGGCAATGCTAAGGAACGTTCAAATTACCAATTCTCATTTCACATGCCAGCAAGGTTATGCTTAAGATTCTGCAAGCTAGGCTTCAGCAGTATGTGAACTGAGAATTATCAGAAGAGCAGTCTGGTTTTCAAAGAGGCAGAGGAACTAAAGACCAAATTGCCAACATTTACTGGATTATGGAGACAGCAAGGGAGTTCTAGGAAAACATCTACTTCTGCTTCATTGACTACACTAAAGCCTTTGATTGTGTGGATCACAACAAAATGTAGCAAGTCCTCAAAGAGATGGGAGTACCAGATCATCTTACTTGTCTCCTGAGGAACCTGTATGAGGGTCAAGAAGCAATAGTTAGAAACAATCGTTAAATAAAAGATTGGTTTAAGATTGGAAAAACAGTATGACAAGGCTGTGTATTACCAGTTTATTTGTTTAACTTAAATGCAGAGTACATCGTGTGAAATACCAGGCTAGATGAATCAAAAGCCAGAATTAAGGTTGCCAGGAAAAATATCAACAATCTCAGATATGCAGACAACATCACTCTGATGGCAGAAAGTGAAGAAGAATTAAAAAGCCTCTTGATGAAGGTGAATGAGAAGAATATAAAAGCTGACTTGAAGCTTAACATAAAAAAACCCCTAAGATTTTGGCAACTGGTCCCATCATTTCCTGATTCGAAGACCAGAACTTGATTCATTAGTTGCTGCAAATATTCCCTCCCATTTAACAAACATTTATTATTATGATAATATGTTATTATATTATATTGTTGTTTCATTTCAGTTGTGTCCATCTTCCTGACCCTATTTGGGGTCTTCTTGGCAAAGGCACTGGAGTGGTTTTCCATTTTCTTCTCCAGCTCATTTTATAGATGAGGAAACTAAAGCATATAGGGTTAAGTGACTTGCCCAGGGTCACACAAGCTACTAAGTGTCTGACGCCAGATTTGAACTTAGGGGTTTGGTAGGATAAGACTTATGACTGAAATACGGCTCTGGTTGGACATATCATGTTTAAAAGGAACAGGATCGACTTTTAAAAAAAATGGGTAGAGTTGAGGCAGCTAGGTGGCGCAGTGGATAGAGCATTGACCCTGAAGTCAGGAGGACCTGAGTTCAAATCTGGCCTCAGACCAAACACTTGACATTTACAGTTGTGTGACCATAGGTAAGTCACTTAATTGCCTAAAAAAATTAGGTAGAGTAGCATTATATAAGAAAATGTATCCATTTGATAAAATCCAGGAACCAGAGGTGGGAAGTATGGTGGAGAATATTTGGTTGAAGATAAAGGTAGGCAGCAACAGAACTACTGATATTTTCATTGGCATATAAAACAGATTGTCTGGACAAAAATCAAATAGTTGAGGATTTTGGGAAACATCACAAAACAACATAGAGAAATGATGTATTCCATTATCCAGAGATATACCGCAGCTCTCTGTCTTGCTTCCTAAAGCAGCCCAGCTAGTAACTGCTCAACTTGTCTTAATAGTAGTTTCTTCCTTCAAAAGGTGGAGGAACCAATAAAATGAACCTTTATTTTGGATCTGATTCTCACCAGCAAAAAAGAACTGGTTTCTGTCTTGGGGGCCAGGGGTGGGGAATGACCATATTATCTTATCATTTGTGACAAAAAGAGAAGGAAGCTGAGCAGAATCTGACATGCATTCTAGAGTTTGGCAGGGTAGATTTCAAAGGGCTCAGAGAAAGGATAGGAAAGAATGCATGACTTAAAATTCTACACTAGGAGACAAGCTCTCAAGAATGAAGTCCTGAGAACAACAACAACAAAAATCCATTGTGGAAGAAAAGGGGGAGTTATCTAAAGAGAAGTAATATTAATAATCAACCAACTTGGACTTAGATGAATATAAAAGCATGGGGCGGTCCTGTATAATAGTATGAAGAGTGGTAATGCTCAGAATGTGCTAATACTGGTGAAGAAAGCTAAAACAACAAAAAAGGTTTTGTTTTTTAAGGCTATCTGGCAGAAAAAAAGGAGGATCAAAGAAAGCATTATATTACTGCTCGAGGTGGATATGACAGTGATGATCAGCAGTTGAGACAAGGCCAAGGTGCTCAATGGTTACCTTGCTTCTGTTTTCCCGGCCAAGGAAAATGATCTTTGGACTGGAAAGGACAGAACAAAGATGGCTAATAGGGAGTTGACACCCAAGATAAATAGGGAAATACTAAGAGAGCACTTAGCTGCCTTGATGAATTCAACTTGCCAAACTCAGATGAATTACATCCCAGGGTACTGAAAAGAACTGGTAGATGAAATTACTAAGCAACTGTCACTCATCTTTGACTAACTGGGCACACTAAGAGAGGTATTTTAAGGTTGGAGCTTTCCTAAAAGGGAAGAGAATTGAGTCTTCATACTACAGGTCAACGAGTGTAGCTTTGTAATTGAAGGGAAAGTTGAGAAAAGGAAGTAGTGGTCAAAGAACCAGCATGGCTGCATCATGAACAGGATATACCAAACTAACTGCATTTCCTTTTTTGACGAGGGTACTGATCTGGTAGGTCAGGGGAATATTGCTGATATGTTTATGTGGATTTTAACCAAATATTTGACAGGGTCACTCATGCTATTCTAGTAGACAAGATGGACAGATATGAACTAGATAATAGTATAAATTAGGTGGATTTGGAACTAATTGAATGACTGGACTCAAGGAGACATCATTAATAGTTTGATCTTAACTTGGAAGGAGGTCTCTAGTGTAGCATTCTAAGGATGTCTCTTAGACCCTGAATTCTTTAAGAAAAATTTTTTATCGATGACTTGAATAAAAGACAGAGTATGCTTATCAAACTTCCAAAGCTAGGGTTGACAGCTAACACATTCAGTGATGGAGGCAGGATTCAAAAAGATCATGGCAGGCTAAAACATTGGACTGATTCTAACAAGATGAAAATAATATGGAAGAAGACAGATACATAGGGATTCAAAAATCAACTTCACGAATATGTGATACAAGAGGCATGACCGGAGAGTCATTCATCTGAAGGAAAAAAAAAGACCTTAGGATTTTAAAAGACTGCAACCTTTTATGAGGCAATAATGTGATATGGCAGTCAAAAGAACCCAATTCCCTTTTAGGCTGCATGGAGAAGCATGATGTCCAGGACTAGGGAGATGATAGCCCCATTGTACCCTGCTCTTATGAGACCATATGTCGAATATTGTATTCAGTTCTGGGCACCACATTTTAGCAAGGACATTGATGAGTTGGAGATTGTCTGCAAGGGGGCAACCAGGAGAGTGACAGGCCTCAAGATTATGCCATATTAGGATTAGCTGGATGAAATCTAGCCTGGAGGAGATAAGATTTAGTGAACACATGATTTCTGCCTTCAAGTATTTGAAGTTCTATCACATGGAAGAGTGACTAGATTTCTACTTGACCTTAGAGTTTGGAACTAGGAATAATGGATGGAAGTTGCAGAAATACATATTTTAGCTTGATATAATGAAAAATTTCTTAATAATTAAAGCTGTTCAGAAATGGAATGGAGTCCCCTGGGAGGCAGTGAGTTCTCCTTTGTTGGTGGTCTTGAAACAAAGGCTAGATGACTATTTGTTGAGTATATTATAGAGGAAATTCTTTTGAATGTTTAGATTGTTTCAGAAGGCTTTCCAACTCCAAGATTCTGTTATTCTGCGTATATAAGTGTAATGAGAAAGTGGTGGAATGGTCCCCATGTGTATAGTGAGGTCCACATTTATAGTGAGGGGACTTGTCCTTGTGTGTCTCAAAGGGAGGCAGAATATATGTCTCTAGCTTCTTCTCCCCTCCATCCTTCTCCAAGAGAGACTTTCATTCCTGCCGAGAAGAGAAATAGGAAGTTGGAGTGGAAGCCACCAGTCTGTTCTCCTCAGAGAGAAGGGGGTACCAGGCTAGAAGTTTATCTGTCTGCTTCCTTTAAATATTGCTCATCTAGGGAATATGATCAGGTTCCATCTAATTTAGGATTGCTTTGTCATTTCTGGTGGGAAGGGGGACCTCAAGCTCTATATTGAAGACTTGATCCCTTTCCCATCACCGCCAGTTCCACAATGAATACACATAGAGAATGGCAGAGAAGCCCATTTATCCAAATTGCAGCAAAATAGAAATCAGAGAAAGTATACATGGGAGATTATATACCAGATGATACAGAGAGAAGAAGCTTTCTCATTGGGAGCTAGATACCTCAGATTAACCAAGAGAGAGTATCTGGGATCCCACCAAAAGGAAATTCTCCCAAGTCTCTAGAGTAACAAGCTGGGAATAGAGACATGATTGAGATTGCTCACTTCTCTCACATCTTCCCAGAGTCTTTTCCTTCAGCAACCTGAAGTGGGGTTGATCTCTTCCATCTTTTCTCTTGAAGCTGGAAGCCAATTTAACACTACATGAAGAAGATTCTTGCTTGGAGAGTGCAGAAGGGGCATTCCTGCTTAAAGAGTCCTCAAAGGGGGGACTGGACTGACTGAGAACTAAATCTCTCATCTCTTGCCAACTCCTCTCTGCCTCTTATACAGGACAGGGCATTAATTCTGCCAATAAGGAGAGAGTCCCAATCCAATGGGCTTTGGGATAAGGGTTACATTATCATGTAGATTTTGAGGATCATTGAAAAATGACTTTGGTTAAGTAACCAGAGTATTTCTACTTACCTTTTATTACTCTGTATTCAAATATAATACAGCTGAGAAAGTGTCCCACTTAAAAGGCCACTTTTCTGATATCATCTCTGTAGGTTATCAGACTTTAGACTGAAACTATCTAAACTCTCTCTACCTAAACATAATTCCTCTCAAGTCATCATAGATGAAGTGGGATCACTTTGAAAGAATCACAAATCAATGTTATGCTTTCTCTCCTGATTGGTGAGTCATTGTCTGGGGTCTCATTTCATGAGGGCTACCTGCCATGCTCACTTCACTCCCAGATCAACTCACTCTCTGGACTCCTCCACATACTGCAACCCTACTGCCTCTTCTCTACCATTTTCCACCTACCCTTTATATTTTGTCTTCCCCTATTAGAATGTAAACACCTTGAAAATAGGTACCATTTTGCTTTCTTGTATTTGGGTCCACTTAGCACATAGTGAATGCTTAATAAATACTTCATCCTTCTATGTAACCATTGAGTATGGACAGAATATCCCATTTTATTTAGTAAGCAAACTTGACTGAGTCTTTGGTAAGAGGGGGTGGAGTTTGTTGGGAAGTACATATAACTAGGGCTGATCAAAAGGTAGAACAGTCTGTGCCCTTCTGGAAGTTGGTACTCTTCCTCATAAAGAGAAATGACACTGCCATTTTCCCAGATTGAATGATATATTTTGTTTTAGCCAAGCCAAAAACTACTTAGTATTTTGGTATTGTAACTTGCAAATAAACCAATAGGGTTTCCTCCTTTTTCCTCTCTAGCCTCCTCCTAATCAAAACTTAATCTAAGAAAAGACTTAAAGGTCAGTCAGTTACACCTTAGGGTAAGTTACTGTGTTCCCTCTCCCAGGAGTTTGTTTGTATTGTAAGCTTGACTTCTCCTTGTTGAATGAAGATTTTTATCCTATGCTAAAAGAATTTCAGGAATCAACAGAGCAGACGAATGAGGTATTTTAAGGGATGGGGCCCCTTCTTGGTGCCTCTGTGATTGGTTGAGGAGTTCAGGAATAACTGCTTGTCTGGGGGATGGATGATAATTTGGAGAAAAACTGTATAAATGCAGAAGGCCTCATGGTCTATAGCAGAGATGTCAAACATGCAGCTCATGGGCCAGGGTAAGTCAACAACACTCCTGTGAAATTAAAATGTAATTGAGAAATATTTAACAAAATAAGTAAAAATATAACAAAACATAGCTGATGCTACATTTTAAAAACTAAGTCAATATGTAGCCCACAGGGATCCTTATATACAGATTAATGGCCCTGTTTATATTTCAGTTAGATACCACTGGAATACAGCAATAGGCACCAATGCTCCAAGTATGATCCCTCACTGCCTGTGGTTTGGAGGATGATGAACAGTGAAGATGGCTTTTATCTTTCCTGAGGTATGAAATGTATCATTCATACTCTGCAATCAATCAATAAATCAATAAGAATTTATTAAGAGCTTACTCTATGCCAGCCACTGTGATAAATGCTGGAGATACGAAGAAAAAGCAAAAACAGTCCTTGCCCTCAAGTAGACTATATTTTATGAGGGAGACAACATGTGCATATGAAGGTATATATGAGAAACACTCAGAGTGGATACATGGTAACATTAGAGGTGAGGGCCTGAGAAGCTGAGGGGACCAAGAAACACCTCCTGCAAAAGGTGGTGCTTGAGCAGAGACTTGAAGGAAGCCAAGAATTCTAAGAGGCAAATGTGAAAAGGGAGAATGTGCTAGACAGGAAACAGCTACTGCAAGGGAAAGAAAAAGGAGATGGAGAGTTACTTGTGAATAACAGCAAGTTGACCAGGATGGTTTGACCACAGTTTGCGTGTGTGTGTGTGTGTGTGTGTGTGTGTGTGTATGTGTGTGTGTGTGTGTGTGTGGTGGAGAATGATGTTAGTCCTTTGTTTTCGAAGAGGAGTAGTGATATCACAGGGTGATGTTTTGATTTGTGCATGAATTGGGTTTAAGTGAGGCAGTTACACAAAGTTGTCAGCCTCACTCTCTCTTCCAATCATCAAAATCCAATGGCAAGACAAAAGTCAAGACTACTGGTGATGGCCCAGAATGCAGTGGATGATCTTGGCATCTTTGATGTCTGACCAAGCTCTAAGTGCTCCACAGTCCACCTTCTTGGGCATTGGAAGAAACTGTTCTCATCTGCCCATTCCGACAGGGGAAGTCTTCACATGTTTAAGGTAGACATCCCACTGGTTTGAGATCTGTCAGTTACCCTCAACCTGGTTTAGCCCATCAGCCAACATGTACAAGCTTCAGAGTTGGATGAGAGGTGGACCCCAACGGTGATGTATAAGAAGGATGGAAAGGGGAAGGGGAGCCAGGTTGTTAAATACCAGAGGTTAAATGCTAAACAAAGGAGTTTCTTTTTTATCTTTTGGTAATAGAGAGCCATTGGCGTTTGGGGGAAATGTGAAGAGGGCAGCATGGTCAGACCTGTGCTTTAGAAAAATCAGTTTAGCATCTGAGTGGAGAATGGATTGGCATAGGGAGAGACTTGAGATAGGGATACCAATTAGGAGGTCCAGGAAAGAGATGATAAGAGCCTGAACTGGGATCATGGCTGTGTGAGTGAAGAAAAGAGAACACATATGAGGAATGTTGTGAAGGTAGAAATGACAACGTTTGACTACATGGCATGAGTGTGAGTGAAGAGTAAAGGATGAAACTGAGATTATGGACATGCATGACTATAAGGAGAAAAGTGTCCTAGACTAAATAAATGAAGAAATACAGAACAGAAGTAGATTTGGGGAGAAAGGTAATGAATTCTGTTTCAGACATGTTGAGCTTGGCAGGCCTATGGGATATACAGTTCAAAATATCTAATGGGCAGTTGGTGATACAGGACTGGACCCCAGGAAAGAAAGTAGGGTTGGCTATATACATCTGGGCATCATTTGCATGAAGATGACAAATGAATACAAGGGTACCCATATTTTTAAATGAGTGGTCCCTGAATAAATTCATTCAATTAAATTCAGCAAGTATTTGAGCACCTACCATGTGCTAGGCATTTGAAGAAAATCCAGAATCACAAAACAGATCAATTAGAGGGATGGAGTGGTGGCAGGGAAATGGTATTGATCATTCCTATTACAGAAAGTGTTACTCCAAAATGACTCTTTAATTAATGAAACCTGAGAAACCCAGCCATTCCCAACTCTTCTATTTCCTAGGAAATCAGCTTAGTTCTGGATCCCTCCGGAAGGAAAGCCTGCCAAGCACTGAGTTTCTTGCTAATATCTTTAACTGCCTTAACCTTAGATTCCAGACTTTGTCTAGACTGAAGCTCTATGTTCTGTTACTCAGATCATCTGCCCTGAACATTCAGATTACTGTTACAGAAGAGACTTGTAACTTCAAACTTCTACTCCTCTCTTTGCCTCCTGCCCTCTACCACATACTCTTGTGAAACCAAATGTTCTTATTCTAGAGTCTTATTGACAAGCTGCAGAATAAATCCCAAAGGACAGTATGGTTTGATGGAAAGAGTGTTGGGCTTGGAGGCAAGACACTTAATAACTCTAGAGCATAACCTATCTGAACTTCAATTTCTTCTATAAGATGGAGATGACCACTGACTTCACCGAGCTATAGTAAGGGTCAAACAAGATAATCTATATAAATTGCTTTGAAAACCTGAGAGTGCTATTTCCATGTTAACTGTTATTGTTGTTACCAAAATATTAACACGGGGCTAGAGGTAAGCATGGGGGCAGCTAGATGGTGCAGTGGATAGAGTGCTGGTCCTAGAATCAGGAAGACTCATCTTCCTGAGTTCAAATATAGCCTCAGAAACTTACTGGGCAAGTCACTTAACCCCATTTGCCTCAGTTTCCTTATCTGTAATGTGAACTGGAGAAGGAAATGGCCAACCACTCTAGTATCTTTGCCCTAAAAAACTCAAATGGGGTCACAAGGAGTCAGGCAGGCATGACTGAAAAGACTGAACAACAACAGGTAATCAAAAATATTAAATTTTTTATATTTTATTTATGTGTTTTGTTTTTACATTGCAAGTAATTGCAGATTACCCCTACTACAAGAGAGGTATCTTGTAGCAAAATAAGTGACCTCATCTGAAAGTGTATGGTTCATTCCACATCTGTAGCACCCCCAACTTCTCTGTTTAAAATTTTTTTTTATTCGGACACTTGACACTTAGTAGGTGTGTGACCCTGGGCAAGTCACTTAATCCCTATTGTCTCACTGAAAAAAATTTTAAATAAATTAACAAAAGTTTATTTTCTATCCTTCCCACCTCCTTCCTTATTGAGGGAGAGGGGTGAGAGAGAGAGAGAAAAGACAAATAAATTTCTGGTAACAAATACGCATAATCAATTAAAACAAATTCCTTCATTGGCTATACACAAAAATATAAATATCTTATTTTGTACTGTCTTCTTAATTTACTAGTTGGCATGACAATTAGCTAGATATTCTTCAGAACTTTCAAGTGAGTTGAGACTGTGCAGAGTGTCCCAGCCCCAAGGTCCTCTTGGTCTCCACTTTACTAACTAGAATGCTATCTGGTTCCCAGGATTAATTCTGTATTGAATTGGCTCCACTCTATTTCTGCAGACCTTATTTGATCCTATTGGCAAACTTCACAATCTGTGCCAAGCTTTACTGAGCTTTGGTCTCAACCCACTTAGCTTGGCTTGAAAGTTAGCTGAGTAATTAGCCAACCCCCTCACTACTGACACACCAGAGAGAGGGAAAGAAAAATTAAGGTTGTGATTAACATGAACAATATCTTCTCAGTCCCCTTCCCCTGTCCCACAATTGGTTGGTGTGCTGGAGCCAGTTGTTAAATTTTCAATGTGAGCATTTACACCTTGGAAATTGGCAAATATTACAAATCAGAGCTTGATTTATTGTTTTGATGATTATTATCTAGACTTAAAGTAATGGGAAATGTTAATAATGCAGATTAAATTTAAAAGCGTGTTATGCCTATGATTTTTTTTGAAAGCTTGTTGTTAAGCATTTACCAGTATACTACTATCCACAATGTCTCCTGTGCATTTAAAATAGTATTTTATTTATACAACTTTTCATGAACACATTTACTGCATAATAATAATAATGATAAATACTAACCCATTGGATTTTGGAGGCTCTCAAAGAGCCAAAAATGTATTTGTAGATCAGTATTTATCATGACCTTAATTATCAACTCATGGTGAAAGGGACAGAGGAAACATTTAGATTTTCTCTCTATTCTGGACAGTCAGTACTCATACCACTTTAAAAAAAAAAACTGCCTACCCGTGGGCCCAAATCTTACCAAGTGGCCCCTGCTTTTCAGAGGAACTCCCTGTTTATTTGTTATGAAAGAAATATAAGGGTGGTGGTAGTGACAGAGCAGAGAAGGAGCCACATGGGAGAGATGTTAATGAAGGTTAAATTAACAGGCCTCGGTAATCGATTTGATATGGGAGGTGAAAGGAAGGGAGGAGTTGAGAATGATATCTAGGTTGTAAGCTTCAGTGGTGGGAGGGTAGTGGTGCCCTTGAAAGTAATAAAGCGATCTGGAAGTGAGAGAGGGCTTGTGAGGGAAAGGTGAGTTCTGTTTCAGGCATGCTGAATTTAAGATGTCTGTGGGACATTCAATTTGAGTTGTCCAGTAGGTAATTGCAGATGTGAAACTAGAGGTCAGCAATGAGGTTAGGGCTGGGTAAGTAAATTTAAGAATTATTAGCACACAAATGATAACTGAATTCAAGGAGCTGATGAGATCATCACATAAAATAATATAGAAGGAGAATAGAAGGAGGCTCAGGAGAGACCCTTGTGAGATATTCACTGTCAGAGGGTGTAACCTGGATGAAGATCCAGCAAAAGAAATGGAGAAGTGGTCTAATAGGAAGGAAGAGAACCAGGAGAGAGTAGTGTCACAGAAGCCTAGCATCAAGGGGAGAAAACTGATCAACAGAGTCAAAGGCGACAGAAAAGTCAAGAAGGATGAGGACTGAGAAAAGGTCTTAGATTTGGCAGAGCACCAGCCCTGAAGTCAGGATGACCTGAGTTCTAATCTGGCTTCAGAACAGACACTTGACACTTACTAGCTGTGTGACCCTGGGCAAGTCACTTAGTCCCATTTGCCTAAAACAAACAAAAAAAATTAGTAACTTTGGAGAGAGTGATTTTGTTTAAACAATGAGTTTGTAGGTGAGGGGACACTGAAAAAAAAAACCTTATTGAAATTATAATATTTTTGAAAGTAAGTCCTGAGTACTATCACTAGAGCTGAAGCTGTCATCATAAGAGAGAGCCTCGTTCTCAGGAATTTTCACCCCTAAATTATAGAGAAACCCAAAGAATTGCAATTTTAGTATCAGCTTACTTACACCATGGCTCTATATGTAATGGCAATGTGAAAAGAAAATGGTTGTCAGTTACTGTCTGCTGGTTCTTTTTTATTACTATTTTTTCCATTATCAAATATTTATTTTCTCTCCCTCTCGCCCTCCCCTTTCCAAAACCCTTGTTTAGCGAATATGCATAGTCAAGCAAAATAAATTCCTGTATTGCCCATGTCTAAAAATGTGTGTCCCATTGTCCGCTGCCTCTTATACCTCACTTGAGAAGGTGTTGGGCCGGCACCTGATCCTCGCAGCTCCACTGATTTGTGGTACTAACTCACCCATAATTCATTCTTCCTGCTTCTTATTTCTAACAGACAAAACCTCTTTGGATCTCCTCTTCACAGTCATCAATAGAGTAGCTGCAAACCTGTTGAGCTAGCCAGGCACCCATGGTTTCTGCCTCTATGGCATTAGTTCTAGAGGCACTGACAGCAGGATTCTTTCTCAGTAGGATGGGGATTCAGCCCACTGGCAGCCGAGAGGAAGCCAGCTCTCTGAACTGCATATTGAGGATCTGAAGATGGGAAAAATCAGCGTGAGATTACAATGTGGTGCTGACACTCAAAACCCAGTTCCTTTTGAGTAGATAAGATAATCTAGAATTTCTCAGTCTAACATGCAATTGCTCTCATACATACATATATATATATATATACATATACATACATTATAACTAATGTTCAATAACAACCTTTGTGTCCACAATTAGATTATAGGGTTGTCTAATGTTCATTGAAAAAAGAAACATCTCCTTTGGAGGAGGATGACGCAGCTGATTGTCTTTATTGCCTGCCTTAGACAGTTAGACATCTCACATTACCAGAAGGGAAGAAGGGGGATATGATGGAAAGAGCACTTGGTTTGGATGAACAGGGATCGGGGTATAAATCCCAGCTCTTCTACTTACTACTGAATATCTGTAGGCCTCTAGTTTCTCCATCTGTAAAATGAAGAGTTTGCCCTAGATGACCACTAACATCCTTATCAGCTCTAAATCTAAGGCCCTATTCATTCAACATTTGTTAAATGGTGACAGGGTTAGTCCCTGTACACACTAACTTCTTGTTCAGCATCAGCTGTAATATGTATCTATATAGATTCACATGCAATATAGGAACAGGTTATGTGCTGCTTATATTATATGTATGTATATATGTGTGTGTATGTGTATGCATACACACATATTTCTTGTTCATCCTTTGTTTTGAAGAGGACCAATGACATCATGGGTGATGTCCTGACTCACTCGAATTGGATTTAAGTGAGGCAGAGCTGTTCAAAGTCGTCAGCCTCACTCTCTCTCTTCCACAGTCCTCAAAATCCAGTACTAGCAGGACAAAAGGCAAGATGACTGGCGATGGCTCGGGATGCAGTAGATGATCTTGGCACCACAAATGAATACACACACATGTTTCTGTGTACATATGTATGTGTAAACACATATACATACATATATGTGTTTCTGTGTGCCTATGTGTATGCATATGTGTGTACACACATATATGTGCATACATGCACACATATATCCACATATATATACTATCTCTTCCCAGTCCTCCACCAATTCCTCATTGTGCAGTACAGGTGCTTGCTAAAAGATTTGCTGTCCTGATGGAATGGGCAGAAAGCTACTATCCCACATGTTCTTCAAGTCCCAGCTCACGCCCTCTCTCTTCCCTGACTGACTGCTCCACTTCTTTTCTGAACTCCTATAACAGTTTCAATAAGCACTGCAAAGCTCAACACTGGATTAAAAAATATATTTCACTGCACTGAAAAATTCCAGTTTGATTCAACAAGGATTTAGGGTTTCTGGGGACATATAGGTGGAAAAAACTAAATGCTGAGCCCTTACCTTCAGGAAGTTGACCATCTAATGCTGTGCAAATAACTGTGATACAATTGCAGAATGTGCTAAGCATAAAAGAGAGGTTCAGTCAAAATTCTTCACTTTCTGGGAGGGGTGGGGGAAGGCTCAAGGAGGGCTTCAGGGAGAAGGTGGCACCTGCGCTGGGTGGTGGAGATCTCTGTAGGTAGAGAAGTGAAGGGAGTTTGTTCTGGGCTTGGAAGTAGGATAAGACTGGGGAACTGCTTTGGCTCAACTGTTGCTTGCCTACTATAAAATAAACTTGAAAGGCAGGTTGGAGCCAAAATGTGGCCAGCTGTGAATTCTAGGCTAAGTACCTTATATTTTATAGTGTAGGCAATTGGGAGCCACTGGTATTTTTTGAACAAGGGAGTGATGTGATCATATAGGTGCATTAGGAAGATTATTATGCCAGCTGTGTGAAGGATGAGACAGAAAGGAGAGAGATTGGAGACAGACAGCCTTCAAAGCCCTGTTATCTAAAAATCATCAGAGCCTCTCACTGGCAGTAACTAGAGGCAAAACTGGGAACAGGTGAGGTTATTACAACTGTGGATTGGCTCAAAAGGATTCCTAAGTCCATTCAAAATCTCCCCCCCCATCCCATTTCCCCTCCCTGCCAACAACTACCACCCTGTCCACAGGCAAAGGCCACTTTCCCCCTTCTCTCTGACAGCATCAGGCTAGCTGAATCAGACCCATAATCTGCTATTCGGTAGATTTTGTTCTTCAATTGGATGAGCCCCAATACCCTCGTAACACATTTTCCCTTTGTGAGATATATGTAAAATACTCCGTCTGTCTAAGTGTTTTTCAAAGAATCAAGCTCTTACCTTTTAAAATTACATGGGGATGGCATTGTTCAAACATGTAAGACTGAGTATTCCAGAAAGCATCAACAACAGGATACAATGCACTAATTTTGCCCCACTTTGACTTGGAAAATGTAATCGGTACTTACAGAAATTGTAAATACTAAAGAATCAAGGTAGTAGGATTATTCTAAAATAGGGCGCTAATACATCAAGCAAAATAGCTTTTTGCTAGTCTTAACTGACTGCCATTATCTATCAGAGAAGCTATACCTCTGACCTCAATATTGTAAAGAAACACAAATGATTATAAGCAGGTGTCCCAGGATTTCTGGGAGGAGGAAGCGCTAGGCATAGAGTAGGAAAGAAACTTTGAAATCTCAACTCATGTAGCAAAGTACAGAGACAACGCCCCAGGGTCTGGCTATGCCAGCACAAATTCTAATTTAGGTCCCACCTCCCCCATGGAATTTTCCTTAATACACCACCCTGCACCGAATAGCTCCTTTCTTGGAATCCATGTATCATATGGCATGAGATCCAGACCCTGGTTGAATTATTTTGCATTTTGCTTTTTAATGGTTTCATGCATGCAAGCCCTGTCTTTCTAACTAGATTAAAAGTCTCCTCAAGGATAAGAACCATCCATTTGCATGGTACCATAGCTGGAAGGAATCTTGGTCATTATTTAATTCAACACCTTAAGATGTTGAGGAATGAGGAAACTGAGACCCAAAGAGGTGAGATGTTTTGCTCAAGGTCACATGGGTACCAAGTAGCCAAGTTGATATTCAAACCTAGGTCCTTTGATTTCACAAACTACATGTATCCCATAATCCCTATTGCAGGGCTAGTACATACCTAGTAAGTACTCAACAAATACTTGGATTGAAGTTCATTATCTATGGGAATTCTGTGAATTGCCAAGAGGGAAGTCCTTTGAGGTAATACTTGCAAAGGGTAGCTATAAATCTTTAAAAAGATTTGAGGAAATTTGCCAGAAACAGACTTGTGACATAATTCTAAGTCAGGAGACCAGAGTATTCTAAATACAGAATTTTAAGATTACAAGGGGGACAAGGGTTATAATTTAGATGCATATCCTAGAGAAGGACAGCAGCATCTGAGAAATTGCAATTTGATAGCAGGTCACAGGGTTTCAGAGGGAGCTCAGGAGAAGTGTGGGGAAAGGGGTTCCTGATATTATCAGTGACTATCAAAATAGGTAGTTTATGGATGACTGATCCAAGTCAATTATGTCTAATATTATTCACATTGTCTTTTCTTTTTTTATAGTTTCAAAGCTTTTAAAAATTTATTTATTTATTTTTAACATGTGTTTTTAAAACTTTGGGTTACAAATTTTCTCCCTTCCTCCCTCCCCACCCACCTTCATTGAAAAGGCAAGCATCTCGATACAGGTTATAGATGTGTAGTCATGCAAAACACTTACATGGTAGCCATGTTGTGAAAAATTAAGTATATTTCCCTTCCTACCTCTCATTTATTCTATTCTCTCTTTTGACCCTGGCCCTCCTCAGAAGTGTTTGCTTTTGATTATCCCCTCCCCCAATCTGCCCTCCCCTCTATTAATCCCCTGCTCTCTTGTCCCCTTCCCCCCTTATTTTCCTGTAGGGTAAGATAGATTTCCATACCCCATTGTGTATGTTATTCCTTCCTTAAGCCAAATCCTATGAGAATAAGATTCACTCATTCCCTCTCACCTTCACCCATTTCCCCTCTATTGTAAAAGCCTTTTCCTGTCTGTTTCATGTGAGATAATTTACCCCATTCTACTTCTCCCTTTCTCCTTCTCCCAGTATAATCCTCTCTCACCCCTTAATTTTCTTTTCCAGATATCACCCCTTCATCTTCAACTCACCCTGTGCCCTCTATCTATCTATCTATACATACACATAATTTTTCCCTCCCACTACCCTAATACTGACAAAGGACTCATGAGTTACAAATATCATCTTTCCCTGCAGGATAATGTAAACAGTTCAACCTTAATAAGTCTCTTATGATTTCTCTTTCCTGTTTACCTCTTCCATGTTTCACTTGAGTCTTGTATTTGAAAGTCAAATTTTCTATTGAGTTCTGGTCTTTTCCTTAGGAATGCTTGAAAGTCCCCTGAATGACCATTTTTTACCCTGAAGGATTACACTCAGTTTTGCTGGATAGGTGAGTCTTGGTTGTAGTCCTATATCCTTTGCCCTCTGGAATATCATACTTCATGCCCTCCAGACCCTTAATGTAGAAGCTGCTAAATCTTGTGTTATCCTGATTGTGTTTCCACAATATTTGAATTGTTTCTTTCTTGCTGCCTGCAATATTTTCTCCTTGACCTGGGAATTCTGGAATTTGGTTACAACATTCCTAGGAGTTTTCCTTTGGGGATCTCTTTCAGGAGGTGATCGGTGGATTCTTTCAATTTCTATTTTGCCCTCTGGTTCTAAAATATCAGGACAGTTTTCCTTGGTAATTTCTTGAAAGATGATGTCTAGGCTCTTTTTTTGATCATGGCTTTCAGATAGTCCAATAATTTTTAAGTTCTCTCTCCTGGATCTATTTTCCAGGTCAGTTGTTTTTCCAATGAGATATTTCACATTCTCTTCTATTTTTTCATTCTTTTGGATTAGTGTTACAGTGCCTTGATTTCTCAAATTGTCACTAGCTTCCAATTGCTCCATTCTCATTTTCAAGGAAGTATTTTCTTCAGTAAGCTTTTGGACTTCCTTTTCCATTTGGCCAATTTTGCTTTTTAGGGCCTTCTTCTCCTCATTGGCTTTTTGGACCTCTTTTGCCATTTGGGTTAGGCTATTTTTTAAAGTGTTATTTTCATCAGTATTTTTTTGGGGGGTCTCCTTTAGCATCACTCTCAGTTTTTCTTCTACTTCTCTCACTTGCTTCTCAAAATCCTTTTTGAGCCCTTCCATGACCTAGGACCAATTCATATTTTTCTTGGAGGCTTTGGATATAGGAGCTTTGGCTTCATTGTCTTCTTTTGGTTGTGTGTTTTGATCTTCTTCATCATCAAAGTAAGATAATGTAGTCTTACTCTTTTTGCATTGCTTGCTCATGATCCCAGCCAATTACTTGAGTTATAAACTCTTTGTTAAGGTAGGGGTCTTTTTTCAGTGTGGAGAACGTACTGTCCCAAGCTTCAGGAATTTTGTGCAACTGTTTTCAGAGATACTTCTAGGGACCTGTAAATTTTCAGTTCTTCCAAAGTGCTATGATCAAGGGAGAGGTGTTTACTCCTTTCCTGGCCTGTGCTCTGGTCTATGAGTGACCACAAGCACTCTTTTTGTCTTGGAGCTGGAGGAGGATTTCCTCTCCACAGCCACTATAAGCTCCACCATACCAGCGCTCCTTCTCACCCCAGGACCACCACCGAGAACTGTGACCCAGATCCAAGCATGGGCAAAGCAAGAGAATCCTGCACCAGCAGAAAGATCCCTGCAATCCCCCTTTGATCAGCCACTCGATTCCCCCTTATTCTGTGGGCCAGAAGCTCAGGAGGCAGCCACTCCAGGGCTGAGCTTAGGGACTGGGGCTGGAACTCCACTGTGCTTCTCTCTCACCACCACAGAAACAGACTTTTCCCACTGACCTTCTAAGTTGTCTTAGGCATTCATGGGTTGAGAAGTCTGGAAACTACCACAGCTGCCCACGATTCAGTCCTCTGAGGCCTGCTCCAGGTTCCCTGTGTTCCTGCACTCCCAAGCCGAACTGAGCTCCTCTCCAAGTCTGGCATGACATACCTTTCCAATCAACCATCCAGGTTATCTTGGGCTGGAAATGTGTTTCACTCTGTCTTTTTGTGGGTTCTGCTGCTTTAGAATTTGTTTAGAGCCATTTTTATAGGTATTTGGAGGTGTTTAGGGGAGAGCTCAAGCAAGTCACTGCTTTTACTCCACCAGCTTGGCTCCGCCCCCCACATTGTCATATCTTAATGAAGGCCAAAGCCTCATAGGGACACTTTTATGCCCAGTAGAAAGTAGCACATCTTGATGGGCTAGAGTAGAGGGAAATTTTCCTGGAATTTTTGGAGCTTGTTTTCTTTTTTAATTTTCAGTGGACACAAATAAAATATATATGATAAATCTTCAAATGCCAGAAAACTCTTCGAAAGTCTCCCCCCTCCTTTGTCATCTATTCTCTTGGTTAAAAGATTTGAGTTCTATCTGTATTGTAAGTTACTATCCTTTTCCCAGGAGGAGCCCAAATTAGTTTTAATTCATTTTCAAGTTAACTAGTACTGCCCTATTGTCTGTTTTATGTGGCACATTTTGTGTTGGCCTTAATCATATATTTTATTGTGTTGTTCTTTAACTGTTTCCTATATGCTAGTTTTTTCTCAACAAAATGGTAAGGTCATAGAGACTAGAGACTGTCTTTTTTTCTTGTATTACCACCCTGCCTAGCACTAGGCTAGGCACATAGTAGGTACTCGATAAGTATTGTTGAGTAAATAAGATCTTCATGGGACAATAAAAAGAATGCATAAGTTCAATTATGAAAATCATGTGTAATGGAAACCTCTTCATAGAGCACATTGTTCCCTTTGTCCGGCTCCATTACAAAATCTGTGTGTTTCAGATAGTACTTGTGGTGACCATCAAGTTCATCCCCCTACCTCCATGCAGGACTACCTCTTACCCATTCAGAAAGTGGGGAATTAGGGTTGAGGCATCACTGGGAGGAATCTCGGTTCCAACCTCTACCTACGAAGAAATCTAATCTAAAGCATCCCCAACTGGTAGCTATTTAACTTTTACTCAGAAGATCTTTAATGAAAGAGAATTCAGCACTCATCCAAGGCAGCCCTTTCAATTTTTGGAGAGTCTCACTTAAACCCTTCCATGAATCAATGATCCCACTGATTTGGGTAGTCCCTATAACATTTTAGATCACACGCCATCCGTTCCTTCTCATCCATAAATTCTGCACTGGAGGTTCACTCAACTTACTGGGGGTCTTCTTCTAATTCTCTCAATATTTCATAAATATCAATGGAGAACTCAGGCTGTTTCTCAGTTATATATCATTCCTGCTACAGTCTTCTTTTTCCAGTTGTCTGCCTCTGATGACATCCTTTATGTTGCTTCTCTGGTACATTCTTGGGTGGCAATGTGCTGTAGTCTACTTACTTCCACAATTCCCCTTTCCATATCCTTTGGTGATCCCCTATTTTAATTTTTTGGAGACCATAGTTCTCCATGAGTCTCAATTGTTAAGAATTTTTTTATATTGAGCTAAAGTGTGCTTCCTTGTAATTTTTACTCATTGCTCCTAGGTCTGCCACCTAGGACCAAAGAGTTAAGTTCAATCCCTTTTTTACATAACAATCCTTCTAATACTTCTAACACTATGTCCCATAGGTTTTTTTCCCATGGACCTAGCATCCCCATCTCCTCTAATTGATACTTTTATGGCATGGTTTAAAGTCCCCTCATCATCCTGGTAGTTCTTCTCTGCGTGTGCCCTATATCAATGTGGTGCTGAGAATAAGACACTCCAGGTGTTACAATTTGGAGGGGGGATGATCAGGGAGTGACTGTAATGTAAAAAAAATAACACAATAAAACTTTTAAAAAGAAAAGAAAAAAGAAACATAAGCTTTCTCATGCCCCTGGTTCTAACCCCCACCCCTTTCTTTCCTCCTTCACTTCTTGTGTTCTCATTGTTTTCCTTAGGTCCTGAAACAGATTGACCAGACCCATAGCCACCTAATCATGGGCATAAACAATAACAGTTGGCTTTTATTCCTCTCCTCCCCACTCTCCCCCAAGAGATACTGAAGCTTTGGTGGAGTGTGTGTTTACTTCATTATCCAGAAGAACTTCTGTGAATAAGCTGTTAGATTAACTTCCCTGGCTCAGAAAGAATCTGTACTGGCTCAGTCAATCACTCCCATCACAGTCTTCCTTTCCTTTTTCTTTTTCAGAAGCAAAACAATAGCTGATAAGCATGAACTCTCAGGAGAACAATGCAGAGCCTTCACTGCAGTCAGAATGGAATGATCAACAAATTGCTCTGTTCCCCTGTGATGCTCCCTGAACACTTGGGTGGTTGGATGGGGAATGAGCAGGTACCCAGTGGGGCAAGGAAGCCTTAGAGCTGAGACATGACTTTAAAAGGAATTGGCTTAGAGTTGCCAATTATCTCCCTACCCCCTAAAAATACAAAGGGCCTATTTCTCCGCAGCAGAATCTCTGGCCATGGAGGGTAGGAACTGGACAGTGTAAACCAATTGGGTGGAGAATGCAAAACCAGTATGCTATATTCTAAGGTTGCCCTTGGTTCTAGACCACTTGGATTGGGTACATGGGCCCTGGATTCCTTGATAGGTTTAATCTTCTAGAGCTTTTGTTTTGGGAGGCTATAAGATTTCTTGTAGTCAATTGAAGACCATTCTGGATAGATATAGTTTTCCCTGAAGGAATAGCTTCAAGCATGATGATTAGCTATGCCATTGAAGGCTCCACTTTACCTTCAATATATGAGGGGAGGAAACACACGTCTCCTCTTTTCATCCATAGAGTTCAAGGACAGTATTCTTGTCTGAATTCCCCATGATGCCTAGCATGGTGTTTTACATGTGGTATGTTAACAATAAGTATCAAAGATTTGTTGAATTCATTCACTTCTTCATGTATTCAACAAGTCCTTATTAAGGGGCTGCACTGAACCTAGAGTTAGGAAGACTTGAGTTCAAATCTGGCCTCATATGCTTACTAGTTGTGCCACTCTTGGTAAATTATTTAGTCTCAGTCTGCCTCAGTTTCTTCATCTACAAAATAGTGATAATAATACCTACTTCTCAGGTTTGTTGTGAGGATCAAATGAGATCATATTTGTAAAGTGCTTATTATTATTATTATTATTATTATCATTATACTGTCTACCATGTCCCCAGCACTGTGCTAAATGCTGCCGATATATTGAATTGTGACAGTATGTGGGAAGACAGTATAAGTAGTGCAGATACTAAGCCTGGTAGAAGATTAGGATAAGGGAGAATTTGGGGAATGTCCCATGAAAGAAGTGATACTTGAATCGGGCCATTAAGAATCAGAAAGTTTTGGGGGTGGAGCCAAGATGGCGGAGTGAAAGCAGTGACTTGCTTGAGCTCTCCCCCAAACCCCTCCAAATACCTGTAAAAAAAATTGGCTCTAAACAAATTCTAAAGCAGCAGAACCCACAAAAAGAGAGAGTGAAACAAATTTCCAGCCCAAGACAGCCTGGATGGTTGATCAGAAAGGTATATCGCGCTGGGCTGGGAGAGGAACGCAGTTTGGTGTGGGCGCACAGGCCACAGAGAACCTGGAACAGGCCTCAGAGGGCTGAACCACGGGCAGCTGTGGCAGTTTCCAGACTTCTCAACCCATGAACACCAAAGACAACTTGGAAGGTCAGTGGGAAAAGTCTGTGACTTTAGTAAGAGAGACGGTAGGTCTCAGCCGCTAGTCCTGAGCATGGCCCCAGGGTGGTGGCTGCCTCCTGAGCTTCTGGCCCACAGTCTGAGGGAGAATCGAGTGGCTGATCAGAGGGAGATTGCAGGGATCTCTTTGCCAGTGCTGAGGCAGGAATCTCTTGCTTTGCCTGTGCTTGAATCTGGGTCACAGTTCTGAGGAGGGGTCCTGGGTCAAGGAGGGGTGTTGGCCTGGTGGAGCTTATTGTGGCGGCGGAGAGGAAACACCTTGTCCCTTATCATACCACCTTGGAAGAACTGAAAATTTACAGGTCCCTAGAAGTACCTCTGAAAATAGCTGTACAAACACCTGAAGCTTGGGACAGTACATTCTTCTTGTTGGAAGCACACTCTTACCTTAACAAAGAGTTTATAACTCAAGTAATTGGCCGGGATCATGAGTAAGCAGCACAAAAAGAGTCAGACTATATTATCTTACTTTGGTGACAAAGAAGATCAAAACATCCAACCAGAAGAAGACAATGAAGCCAAAGCTCCTACATCCAAAGCCTCCAAGAAAAATATGAATCAGTCCCAGGCCTTGGAAGAGCTCAAAAGGGATTTTGAGAAGCAAGTAAGAGAAGTAGAGGAAAAACTGGGAAGAGAAATGAGAGTGATGCAAGAAAATCATGCTAAAGGAGACCCAAAAAAATACTGAAAAAAAAAAACACCTTAAAAAAAGAATTAGAAAGTTTTTTTCTCATTAGGAATGACAAAGGGTGGCAATTCTGTTATGAAGACAACATGGGTCAAGGTATGGAAGTCAAAATGAGTATAGCAGGTGTTGGTTATGATGAGGAAAATAACTTGGCTCATGGGTGGGGGGAGAGATGGCACTTAAGGTTAGATGGGTAGAGTATGGCCAGTTGTTGGATGACCTTAAATGATAGACTAAGTTTAGACTTGATCTTGTAGTCAAGAAGAAATCATTGTTGAACATCCTTAGTAAGCGCTTAGTTCAGTGCCTGGCACATGCTTGTTGACTTGACGGTCATAGTATAATAGGAATGAGAGGATGACACTGTGCTAACCACCTAGCAACCCCGTCAGCAAACAGTTATTAAGTGATCTGCATCTCCAACGTCCTCTTCCCTTCAACTTCTCTGTCGCCTTTAAGGGGTTGTAACAGTTCCTAGTTTTAGAAGCATTGATGTTAGAGCAGAGTCAGGGCTTAATTGATGGTTCTCTAAGTGTAAAATGTGTTGTACTACCAGGGATTATATCGAGGTCTGTGTGTTAAGTGTCTGAGTTAACTTTACTGTTAAGTACTGAGTTTCCTGAGTCTGCTCCAATTTTTGAGGAGTTCCTTCTGACCTCTGAGCCTTTGGATTTTATAAGATTGTAAGCTCCCTGAAGGCAGAAATGCCTTTTGCTTCTTTTCATATCCCCAGCACTTAGCATAGTGCCTGGCACATAGTAGGTGCTTAATAAATGTTTTTAACTGATTAATTGATTGATTGTTGTATCCCTGATATTTGGTAACTCCAAATAGATATTGACCATGACATCAGATGTGATGACATTTTTTAAAATCCCAGTTTTGCTTGGGTTTGCTTATCATTCATATCAGATCTCAGGACAGACCCAGCCCCCAGCCTTTATTGGTTGAGAGAAGGTAAACTTCTTGAGGGCAGGGACTGGCTCACTTTTGTATTGTATTCTGCCTGCCACATAATAAGCACTTAATAAATCCTTATTGGTTGGGTGATTGAAATGGACAGATAAATTCCAATTTGATTTCTGACTTTGCTTCAGCAGGAAAAATAGCAGGACAGGAGTTGGAGCAGAAGGTATTGGGCTACATTGAGCTAGTTTTCACATTGGGAATTTGGGAACAATTAGGAATTAGGGCTGGGTAGAAAGAAAGTATTGTACAACATCTGGTGTGATCTGAGCCCTTGGCTTGATTCCACCCTTTCTGAAGATTCAGGTAGGCTGGGAAACTGGACAATAGCTCAAGAAAACCAAGGAATATGTCTTTTCTTTGGAGAAAAATCAGAAGAACAGTGTAACATTTAAGAAATAATATGAGTTTTTTAAAATGCTTCATCCAGCTGTTTTCAACCTCAACATAGCATGCATTGGCTCTGTGGTTTCTGGAGGGGAGATAATCATTACTGCTCTGGAGGGAGAAAAGGCCATATGTTCAATATCAGAATTTATAGAGTGTTTCATTTTCTGAGCTCCTAGTTACTAATGTATTAAGTTCTGTGGAAAATTCTCCCCATAATATCCTGTGATTTTTTTTCGTCTTAACGGCAGAAAGCTCCAGTAGAAGGCAAAGACATTTCCTTGTCTGAATTACTGCCACCATGAAATAGATTGAAAAAATATATCATTTTTATGTCAACCAGTAGCATCCCAGTCCACACAGGGGTGTCTCCTAAAGTCATCAAGATAGTATCAGAGCATTAATCATGTCTGGAACAGTGAGGCCACACTCTTCCTGCCTGCCCTCCCCCAAACACCAGCCAGTACCCACAAAGGTTCAAACCCCAGGGCCAGCTGCAGCCAACGGGAGAGACAAAGCACACAAGATTCAATCTCTGAGCTCTGTGACTGGGAGCACGTTCCTTCCAACTCCTGCTAATGGACTAAAGGGACAAGCTATTGCAGGTGACAGCGCAGAATTTGGACTGGCCAGCCCTACACACAGAGTACTGTTAGGAATTAGGCCTGAGTGGTCCCCTTCAAATCTGGTTCGCAAAGCTTCTGTTATTACCAACCACATGGAATACCGGGAATAAGGATGAAGGAAGTGGTGAGGTTGTTGCAAATGTATATGGGTGAGATGAAATACAAACACATACATACACATGCACACGCACGCACACACACACACACACACACACGTAAATACATAGACACAAATAAAGATAATTTTAATTGAGAGACAATGTGACTTACTAGATAGAATTGGCATTGGAGTCAAAAAGACCTAGGTTCAAATCCCACTTCTAACAGATATTAGCTATGTGATCCTGGGTGAATCATTTACTCTTTCAAAGTCCCTAGGAAATCCTCTTGGGACTATAAGTTGCAGAGAAGGTACGGATCTGTAGTGGTAGAGGAAATTCTTTACTAGGAGTATCTTCATTGGTAAAATTATAGGTCCAATTAAAAAATATTTATATATGTGTGTATGCTATAATAATTACATGTTTCTCTAACCTGTTAAACCTTAGTAAACTCTTTCCTCACAATAAATGCAATGCAGTAGGTAATACACACATACACACACGGACATATAGACACACAATTAACTCAGTTTTTCAAATAGAGGTGAGGGAGCAGAGCCAAGATGGCACAGTAGAGGCAGCAACCCAGCTGAATTCTCCCAACATTCCCCACCAAACACCTTCAAAATAACCCCCCAAATCAAATTTTGGAGTGGTAGAGCCAATAAGAGGTCAGTGTGAGATTATTTTCCAGCCGAAGACAATTTAGGATATCAACAGGAAAGGTCTGTGACTCCTTGGTGGGCTCTGGCCTAGAGTACACGCAGCAGCAACACCAACGGTGGGCCTTGGAGGGGGCTGCAACAATGGCAGCAGCAGTAGCTCTGGGAGTTCTCATTCCAGAGACATTAGGGGCAGGGTGCTGTATCAGAAAGAGATCACAGTAGACCCTTTGCAGGCACTGGGGGCAATTGGTACTGATTGGCAACTCTATAGCCCATAAGCAATTCTAGGTAACAGTTCCTGAGTGGAAAGGAGTGCTTCTCATCGGTCACAAGGGAAGAGGGTCCCAGGTTGCAATACCAAGGTTAAAAGAACAGCACTTGTGACTACAAGAAAACAGGGGCCCTTCCTGGATAAAAAGCAAAGTGCAGACCAGGAGAGCAATGTCCACAACCTCTCCCTGGATCAGATCACCTTGGAAGCACTGAAAACTTGCAGATCCTCAAAACTGCCTCTGAAAACAACAGCAAGATAAAGTCTGAAGCTTGGGACAGTGAGCACACCCAAGTGAGAAAAGTCAAACTTTAACATAAAGTTCAAAGTCAAGAAATAAGCTAGGAAAAATGAGCAAACAACAACAACAAAAAGAACTTGACTGTAAAAAGCTACTATAGTGGCAGGAAAAATCAAGACATAAACTCATAAGATGACAATGATGTAAAAACAGATACAAGCAAAGCCTCAAATAAAAATTATGATTGTATCCAAGCCCAACAAGAATTCCTAGCAGAGTTAAAGAAAGAGATAAGAATGGTGGAGGAAAAATTGGGAAAGGAAATAAGAGTGATGCAAGAAAATTACAAAAAGAGGTAAAAGGCACTCAGAAAAATACTGAATTAACTAACACCTTAAAAAATATAATTGGTCTAATGGTAAAAGAAGCACAAAAATTCACTGAAGAACTTAAAAAGCAAAATAAGCAAAATGGTCAGTTACAAAAGCTCACTGAAGAAAATAATTCCTTAAAATTAGATTTGGGCAAGTGAAAGCTAATGACTCTACGGGACATCATGAAACAATAAAAATAAGTTAAAAGAATAAACAATTTAAAAAATGTGAAATGTCTCATCAGAAAAACAACTTAGAAAATAGATCAAGGAGAGATACTTTAAAAATTATTGGATTACCTGAAAGCCATAATAAAAAAGAAGAGCTTAGACATTGATGAGCCTAGCCATATAATGTCTTTGCAAAAATTTTTAAGAAATTATACAGGAAAACTATCAAGATATCTTAGATCTAAATATTTTGCAAAAAAGAAATTGAACTAATCCACCAATGACCTCCTGAAAGAGATCCCAAAATGAAAACTCCCAGGAATATTACAACCAAATTCCAGAGCTCCCAGGTCAAGGAGAAAATACTGCAAGCATCCAGAAAGAAACAATTTAAATATAGTGAAACCACAAGATCACCCAAGATTTAGCAGCTTTCACATTAAATGAGCAGAGGATTTATAAAATGATATTCTGGAAGGTAAAGGAGCTAGGACTACAAACAAGAATTACTTACCCAGAAAAACTGAGTATAATCCTTCAGGGAAGAAAAGTATATTTAATCAAGTAGAGGACTTTCAAGCATTCCTGATGAAAAGACCAGAGTTGAATAGAAAATTTGACATAGAAACACAAGATTCAAGAGAAGAATAAAGAGGCAAATATGAAAGAGTAATCATAAGGGACTTGATAAGGTTAAACTATTTGGGAAGATGACATATGGGAAGATGATACATGTCACTCCTAAGAAATTTATCATTATTAAGACAGAAGAAATCTACACAGGCAGAGAACATGAATATGAGTCAATTATGTTGGAATGATGTCCAAAAAAATGAAGTGGTAGGAAAAAGGAATGCACTGGGAGAAGGGGAAAAGGAGAGATAGAATAAGGAAATTTTTCTCACATAAAAGAAGCATTCAAAGAAGAGTTTTTATAGTGGAGGGAGAAATGGTGGAGTGATGGGCAATATTTAAACTTCAGTCTCATAGGAATTGGTTTGAAGAGGGAAAAATATACATACACACATATACATATATATTATATATGTATATATATATACACATATGCACACACACACACATATGCACACACATACACACTCAGTTGGGCATAGAAATCTTTCTTACCCAGTAGGGAAATAGTAGGGGAAGAGGAAAAGAGAAGGGGGATGAGATGATAAAAGGGAGAGTGGATGAAGGGAGGCAGTGGTCAGAAGCAAAACAGACTAAAAGGCTTTAGAGGAGAAGGAAAAGGAGAAGGAGGAGAAGGAGAGAGACAGAAATAGAGAAACAGAAGAAAACAGGATAGAAGGAAATACCCAGTAATCATAACTGCGAACATGAATGGGATGAGCTCACCCATGAAACAGAAGGGGATAGAAGAATGGATTAGAATCCAGAATCCAACAATATGTTGTTTATAAGAGACACACTTGAAACAGAACACACCCAAAGAGAGTTAAAATAAAGGTCTGAAGCAGAATCTATTATTCTAAAAAGTCAGGGATAGCAATCATGATCCCAGACAAAGCAAAAGCAAAAAAACACCTAATTAAAAGAAATAATCAGGAAAAATATACTTTACATCAAGTTTCTCTGATAAAAGTCTCATTTCTTAAATATATAGGGAATTGAATCAAATTTATAAAAATAAGAGCCATTCCCTAATTGATGAATGGTCAAAGAACATAAACAGGCAGTTTTCAGAAAAAAAAATCAAAGCTATCTATAGTCTTATACAAATGCTCTAAATTACTATTGATTAGAGAAATGAAAATTAAAACAACTCTAAGGTACTATCTCACACTTATCAGAAATGATAATTGCTGGAGAGGATGAGGAAAAATAGGAAAATTAATAAATGGTTGGTAGAGTTGTGAACTGGTTCAAACATGATGTTATTTTTGTTGTTTAGTTGTTTCATTCATGTCCAACTCTTCATGACCCTATATGGGATTTTCTTGCCAAAGACACTGAAGTGGTTTGCCATTTTATTCTCCAGCTCATTTTAGAGATGAGAAAATGAGGCAAAGAGGGTTGAGTGACTTGCCTGGAGTCACATAGCAAGTTAGTGTCTGAGGCTGGATTTGAACTCAGGAAGATGAGTCTTCCTGACTCCAGGCCTAACATTCTATCCACTGTTCCACCTAGCTTCCCCAAATGTCCAAACATTCTGGAGAACAACTTGGAATTATGTCCAAAGGGCTATAAAACTGTACATACCTTTTGATCCAGCAACTCCACTACCAGGTCTGTACCCCAAAGAGCTCAAGGAAAAAAGAAAAGGACATGTAAGTACATAAATATTTATAGCAGCTCTTTTTGTGGTCACACAGAATTGAAAATTGAAGCAATGCTTGTCTATTGGGGAATGACTGAACAAGTTGAGGCATGTGATTTTGATGGAATACTATTGTGCTATAAGAAATAACAAGTCAGGAGGACCTGGGTTCAAATCTGGCCTCAAACACTTAACACTTACTAGCTGTGTGACCTTGGGCAAATCACTTAACCCTGATCACCTCACCAAAAAGCAAAAAAAAAAAAAGCAAAAAAAAAAAGAAAGAAATAACAAGGAGAGGAGGAGGTGGTTTCAGAAAAACAAACAAAGATGGCAAGACCTATATGAACTGATGCAAAGTAAAGTGAAAGAATCGGGAGATGATTGTGCATAGTAACTGCAATGTTGTAATGGTGATCAACTGTGAAAGATTTGGCTACTTCAATCAGTACAACGATCCAAGATCATTCCAAATGACTCAAGATGAAAAAATGCTATCAATCTCCAGAGAGGTAACTGATGAACTCTGAGTGCAAATTGCAATATAATTTTCTCACTTTCTTTTCTTTGCTGGTTTGTTTTTGTTTTTGCAATGTGGTTAATATCGAAATATGTTTTGCATGATTTCACACATATAATTGATATTATTTTCTTGGTTTCTCAGTGGATGGAAGAGGGGTAACAGGGAGGGAGAGAATTTAGAACTCATAATTTAAAAATAAAAGAATGTTAACAATAAATTAAAAAAAATTTTTTTAATAGAGGTGAGGTAAAAGTGGTTTCCCCATAGCCACTTGGATACTTAGGTGGATTTTTTATCTCATCACACTAGAACACCAAAACAGAGTATAAATATAAAGCCCTATACAAATGTCAGTAAGACCAAAACTCCAAATTTGTTTCTTGGGGCTTCTTGGCTGAAGGGGAGGGGAAGGTGATCCACTAGCAAGACCTTCTTAACCTGCTGATGTGGAGTGGCATCAGTGCTTTCATCACAGGTCTGGTATGGCTAGTGTTCTTTGTGGATATGTCTTGGGATGCCTTGAATTTATAGTAGACAAAATAAATGTTGGATTGGATTGGGAGGGCAGAGGAAGATGGGGAGAAGTTGGGACAATGAGGGACGTGACCGGAAGCCAGAGAGCATTCTCTCATGGAGGATTTATGTTTTGTTTTTTTAAATTATTATTTATTTAATTTTAATGTTCATTTTTAAAAAATTGAGTTCCAAATTCTCTCCCTCCCTCCTACCCTTCTCCCACTCATTGAGAAGGCAGGCAATATGATGTCAATTATACATGTCAAATCATGAAAACATTTCCATATTTACCATGCTGGAAGAGAAAAGCAAGAAAAATAAAGAGAGTGAAAAAATTATGCTTCAATTGTGTTAGATTTCATCAGTTCTCTCTCTGAAGGTGGATAGCATTTTCACCAAGAGTCCCTTGGAATTCTCATGGAGGTTTTAAAAACAAAAGGTCCTTGTGGATCTTACCTATGGGCCATCCTTCTCTTCTTGGCTCAGCCAATCTCAGCTCTATCAGCCTACATGCAGCTGTAAAACAACTTACCTTGGACTGGTAAAACTCTCTGTGGCCAACAGGCCTGCGAGAGGTTTGGGAGCAGGCCAACACAGGCTTAAACAGCATCAGGAGGGACTTAAAAGAACTTCCAAATAGTAAAGATTTTTTTCTCCCTTTTTGCCAAATTCCTCAAGTACTTATGCTTTGAACCATGTCATTTTACACTACACTCTATGATACCATTTAGTAGTCTTGTTTCATTTGCATTGGCTTTACTTCCTGTCTTGGCTGTAAGCTTTTTGAAGGCAAGAACCATATCTCATATTTCCTTTGCATGTGGTACAGTATCTCCTACTGTGATGAGTATTTACATAGCGCACATTCAATATATACCTGTCAATTAGGCATTATTATAGAACTGGAGCCCACTAGGGAGATTAACCTGGAGATATTTAATTCTACCTCTCTCACCTCCTTTCTTTATCATTCATATACTCCCAACCAAGTCCTAATTTTTAGAAGGAAAGAGTGTGTGGCTTATTTAGAGATCTAATCTGTCCACAAAGATTTAGTCCCTCTTGTTATTTCTCACCAATGAATGAAGAGAATGAGGAAAGTGTTAGTGCCTAAACTAGTTAATAGGTCTTCACTCCATTAGAACAGAGTTGGTGCACTGGGCTGATCCATTTTCCCACATTTGAGAGTCAGTTTCAAATATAGTGTTGATTTTATTTTCTCTATTGTAATTAACTGGCAAAAATATTTCAAAGAAGAAGCACAGACAAGAGTCATATAGGATAGGATAGCATGGATGGGTTTTCTGGAGGGGAGTACCCCCAACTGTGATATCCCATATCAACTGTTGAAGTATCAAAATAAAGAAAAGATAGTGACCAAGATTACTTCCTGGTTTGAAATATAGGAAACCATAAGAGTTCTATTTACAAATGTTCCAAAACATTCACTATAAGCATTAATGGGTTGTGTCCCCTATGGTTTAACCTCATATCCTGCAAATTGGCAAAGCTGACAAAAGACAGAAATAGTTAATGTTAGAGGGGTTCTGGAAATCAGTACTGTTTTAGAAGTTGTTATGGAAAGTATTTTTAAATTATCCAGATAAACTGACTAAACTGTCCATACCCTTTGACTCAAGGATTCCTTTACTAGACTTATACCCCAAGGAGGCCATTGATAAGAAGAAGCCCATACATACACCAAATGTTTATAGCAACACTTATTTGATAGAAAAGAATTGGAAGCAAAGGAAATGCCCATCAATGGGGGAATAGTTGCACAAACTGTGGTATCTGAATGTAATGAAATATTGCTGTGCTATTGGAAATGATGAATGCGACAAATATAGAGAAGCATGAACAGATCTATATAAACTGATGCAGAGTAAAGTAACCAGGGCCAACCAAATAATATATTACAATGTAAACAGAAAGAACCACCAAAAAAAATTACAAAATCATTAAAAAGAAGCATGACTTAAAAGAAGAGATATGAGAAGACACTCCCACCTTACCACTTTGCAAAGGTGGGATGTCTACAAGTGTCGCACATTTCACATATTTTCAGACCTTTTCAATGTATTTATCAAATGATAACTTTCCTCTTATTTTTCTTTTTTTGTCTTTAAAATACTTTTTGTTATATGGGATGGCTCTCTGGAAGGGGTCAGAGAAGAATATACGGGAAAATTATGTGATGTAAAAATTATTAAGTGCCTTCTATATGCTGAACTGGAGAGAGAAATAGCAACCTACTCTAGTTTCTTTGCCAAGAAAACCCCAAAAGGGGTCACAAAGAGTCAGACATGACTAAAAAATGACAGAACAACAACACATGTGCTAAACACTGTGCTAAGCACTGCAGAATCAAAAAGGCAAAAGACAGTCCCTGCCCTGGAGGAGTTCATAATCTAATGGAGGAGATGACATACAAAAACTATATACAAACAAGTCATATATGTGATAGAAAGGAAATAATCCACAAAGGGAGGGTACTCGAAATGAGATATTGGAAAAAGTTTCCTGTAGAAGGTAGATTTTAGCTGGCGCTTGAAGGAAGCTAAGAGGCAGAGATGAGGAAGAGCCAGTTGTTTACATACATCTCTGTCTGTTCCTTTGTAGTGTCTGCTCTCTTTGCCTGGAACATTGTCCCTCCTTACTTCCACTCCCTTGGAATCTCTGGTTTCCTTAAAATTCAACTCAAATATCACTTTCTACACAAAGCATTTCATGATGCCCCCCACCATTAGTGCAACATTAGTGCTTCCAAAACTACCTTGTATTCCCTTTATGTATGTCTTCTATACATGCTTATAGCTATCTATATGTCTATCTATCTATCTATCTATCTATCTATCTATCTATCTATCTAT
>NW_020954556.1:49638976-49702987 GCF_900497805.2 Vombatus ursinus | reverse complement strand
ATCTATCTATCTATCTATCTATCTATCTATCTATCTATCTACATGTTATTTCCCAAGTTAGGATAGAAGTTCTTTGAGGGTCAGGACAGTGTTACTATTATCTTTGTATAAGCAATGCTTAGCATAGAACCTTGTATATAGTGATGTGCTTGAGAAATGCTTATTGAGAGACAATGTGATATGGCTCTGGAGCCAGAGGACCTAGATTTGCATCCTATTCCTGATGCTTACAACCTATGTGACCTGCAGTATGTCATTTAACATCCCTAGTCCCCAGTTTCCTTGTCTGTAAAAGGAGGGGGTTGGACCAGATGACCTTTATGGCCTCTTTTAGTTCTAATTCTATGCTCCTGTGATTGACTGATTGATTGATTGAGCTAGAGGACAAGAAGATGATGACTTCAAAGGAGCTGTTTTCATAGATCTAGAATAAGAGAACAATATCTCTAGCACCACCTACCTGCTACCTTTCCTTGTAGGTAGTGTACTCTCAGTCTACCATCATAGTGGTGACAGCCATGGGCCTGGAAGGATCTTCTTAATTCTGGGGGGGTTCTGTCAGCGTTGGGGGTATGTATGGCTCCACTCCTTTATTCTCACCATTTTTTTTAAAGCATCCATATGCCCCGAACCAAGCCTTCACTTTTTAAAGGAAAGAGTATATGACTCATTTAGAGATCACATTCTCTCCAGGAAGATTTAGCTCCTCCTGTTCTTTCTCCCCACTGAAGGAAGAGAATGAGGAAAATGTTGAGGCAGTGTCTGAAATGGCTAATAATGTATCTCTACTCCAGGAAAATAGAGCTGGTGCACTGGGCTGGTCTGCTTTCCCTCTTTCTAGAGTCAGTTTCAAATGTAGGGTTGATTTTATTTTCTCTGTTGCAATTAACTAAGAAAAATATTTCAAAGCCATATAATTAAAGGCCGGCGTTTTATTAGGGTTTAAAATAGTCGCTATGAAATTTGTTCTTGCCACTAGTAATTACAATGTACATCTTAATATCCCTCTGCTTGCCAGTGCTGGAGATAACAGCCCTCTGTGTATTGCATTTGGCTCGCACATAGAAGGTAAAATCCTTATCTTATCTCAATCTGCACACAACAACCAGCCTCTCTTCCAATTCAACCCTAATCTTCTTAGTAAATAATACTGATATTTTTCACCATAACAAAATGGAGCTGCTGCCAGATTCTCACTGATAACACTTCTCGTTTACACACCATTCTCTGTCAAAATCTGCCTGATTTTTCTTAATCTCTTTAACTTATCAAAAAAAATACTTTTTACATTCAGCCATGGTAAGTTCCTTTCTACCAAATAATAATATTATAAATAAATCCTTTTGCCTACAGCTGTCTCGTTGAATAGATACCAGGCTTCTTCACTCTGGTGCCATTTTATGCTTGGATGGAAATAATTTGCTCTTCAGTTTTTCTGCAAATTTAGGGTCCTTTCCAAGTGCCAGCTACAAGGTTTATTACCACAAGGTCCTGAAGCCATCTTGGTATCTGGGTAGGGGTGGAGAGGTCATCTTAGTCGAAGACTCATATGCTTCCCTTTATTCCCTATAAAACTGTGCATATCCTTTGACCCAGCAATACCACTGCTAGGTCTGTACCCCAAAGAGATTTTTTTAAAAAAGGAAAAGGACCTATATGTACAAAAATATTTATGGCAGCAAAGAATAATGGCAAAAAATTGGAAACTAAGGAGATGCCCATCAATTGGGGAATGACTGAACAAGTTGTGGTATATGAATGTGATGGAATACTATTGTGCTATAACAAATGATGAGCAGGATACTTTCAGAAAATCCTGGAAAGACTTACATGAACTGATGCAAAGTGAAGTGAGAAGAACCAGGAGAATATTGTGCACAGTAACAGCAATATGACTTAGCTATTCTCAGCAATACAGTGATCTAAGACAGTTCTGAAGGACTTATCCTGAAAAATATTCTTCACCTCCAAAGAAAGAACTGATGGAGCCTGAATGCAGATAGAAGCATACTAAAAAAAAATGACTTCATTTTTCTTGGGTTTTTTGTTCTATGTTTTCTTTCACAACATGACTAATATGGAAATATGTTTTGCATGACTGCATGTGTGTAACCTATATTCAACTGCTTGTTTTGTCAATGAAGAGAAAGATAGAGAACTTAGAACTCAATTTTTTTAAAATTAATGTTAAAAATATTTTTATATGTAATTAGAAAAAAAGTCTGCTTTCCACCCACACCCTGTAACCACAATATGATATCCAAAGGAATAAATTCAAATACTTCAGATTAATTCTGACTATCTTCAGCCAGAGACTTACATTGGCTGAGAGAACAGAGCAGGGTCAAAGACCAGCAGAGCCATAATTAGCAATTACACTTTGTGCAAGTAGCCACAAACATACTCTTAAATTAGTATTTTTTAAGATAAATTAAGCTGGAGAAAGGGGTAGACTTCTTGAGTCACCAAACTTCGGGGAAGAGGGATAGGCAGGATAAGATGAGACAGGGTGGGGTTCACCTGGAGGAAGCCAATGATCCTTGTGCAAGTAGCCACAAACATACTCTTAAATTAGTATTTTTTAAGATAAATTAAGCTGGAGAAAGGGGTAGACTTCTTGAGTCACCAAACTTCAGGGAAGAGGGATAGGCAGGATAAGATGAGACAGGGTGGGGTTCACCTGGAGGAAGCCAATGATAATTTGGAAGCTCCCTATTTTGACTAGTTATAGGGTATGGAAAGAGCCTTGCATGGAAGGTAGGAGCCTGTATCTGGGTTCCAGTTCCAGCTTTGCCACTAGATTTCTATGTGACTTTACCCAAATCATGTTACTTCTTTGGGCACAATTTTTGTCATCTGACAAATAAGTGTATTATAAAATCCCTAAGGTCTCTTTTAGAGCTAAAAATCTGTATTCCTTATAATCAGGATCAGCTCAACTATGTTTGTGCTATGGCAATCCAGTGAAAGGAGAGATAAGTGTGGGACGAAGTAGTAGAGGAAAGTTTTCTAGAGGATAAGATGGGCTGGGTCTTCAAGCCTGGGTGAGATTTGGATAGGGATGGTCAAATGCAGGGACAGAAACTGGAAAGAAAGTGACACATTGACAGAACGAGAAAGAAAAAGATAAAAGAGTTGTAAAGAGGAAGAAATTAACATTCTGAGATAAGATTAATATCGTATTGATATTAATTGTTGAAGCAAGAACATGATAAACCGTTTAAATTACCTATTGTAGAAAATCACAAAAGAAGAAATTAGTCTTTTAAAAATATTTTTTGTTTCAGGGCTGGGGTGAGGAGAAGATGGATGAGAATAAATATTTATTAAGTGCCTTGTATATGTTAGGGACTATGCTAAGCACTTTACAAATATTATATCCTTTGATCCTTACAATAACCCTGTGAGGGTGTTGTTATTGTTATTGTTGTTAATCTTTCCTTTAAGAGTCTTGGAAGGTAGAACTGTGCCTATCATTTTTCAGACATTTTAAAATGTGCTTCTTTAAAGTATAGAGCACGTATCCGATGACAATCACTCTTCCATTCCATTCCATTCCACGAGTCCAAAGGGGACAGAGTCATTTTCTCCCAAGTTATCCATTATATCCAGTTCACCAGCTTTGTTGGTCATGATTAAGCCCCTTTGCTTTACTTCCTGAGTGGTGAAATTTATCAGCAAGGAAGTATAGCAGATATTCGTCCCAACTGCACTGGTATTCTTGTGTTTGAAAAGAATAAGAGGAAAACATCTATTCCATTAGATAGATCCTCTGTGAAAGATTAATAGGAAAGGGACAAGAGTCAAGCAAGAAGACAAGGCATGAAGGTGTTACCATTGTCATCAATGAAATGAGCATGCATGCTGATGAAACCACAGATCTACTGAAGTACCAGTGTATACGAAAGAACTTTTAATTAATTAGAACTATATTAAAATCTAATGGCTGCCATTAGAAGATGGTAAGGCCCTATTATTGGAGGAATTTAAGCAGAAGTTAGATGACTACTTTCCAGAGATGTCGCACCAGGGATTCATGCTTCATATATGTGAATGATGATGATGATGATGATGGTGATGATATTTATATAGTGCTTTAAAATTTGCAAAATATATGTTATCTCATGTGGTCCTCACAATAGCCCTATGAAGTAGGTACTCTTAGTCACATTTTACAAATAAGGAAACTAAGGCTGAGAGAGGTTAAGTGACTTGCCCAAGATCACATAGATAGTAAATGTGTGAAACAGGATTTGAATTCAGGTCCTCCTGATTCCAAGTCCAGGACTTCCAGCAACTACACCATGTAGTTGCCTTCCAATTCTGAGGTTCTATGATTTTAATACCAAATTTCCCTGAGGTCAGACACTTGACTCTTCCCGCAAAAGACTATGCACAAAGTAAGAGTTTGATAAATGTCTGTTAAATAATCTGGGCTCCTGCCTCTTTCCCACTGTTTGGACCTAAATTCACAGCAGATATACTGTTGGGTACTGAGACTTTAGTAGGCCTGATTGCCATTCCCTGTTGATTTTATTCTACTTGCCTTGTCTGAAGGTCCAGGTTTGTGAGGACAGCAGAAGGTTTATGGTCAGGGACAACAAGCTGATTCCCTGAGGGGACTCAATGTTCAGGCTTGAATAATGAGGCCCTTTCCAAAAAGCCAGGTTTGGGAAATAGCTTGAATGATCTGTGTTAGCTCAGGGACAGTTCCTGTTATTCATGGTTTAGGGATATTGGTTTACACGGTACAGGTGTGCCAGAAGTTAAGGGCAAGGCATTCCAACCCCTAACTTCCCCTGCCAGGTGTAGACCCACCTTTTGTGTAGTAGGCTTAATTGGGCCTTCATTTAATATTGTAATGAGGACCCCTTTTCTAATGTGTATTTCTAGCCCTCATGTGGCTGAACTGTTATTTTTCTGTCTTGACATTTTTTGCCTCTGAAATGTTTTGGATAAATATGCAGCTGAAATGGCTTGTTACTGGCTGTGTACATTTTCAGTTGAATGAAAAGTAAAGAAATACAGCATTTCGCATATAAAATATTCTGTTAATGTTATATAATTTGGCTGCAAAGTATCATTTTGCTTTTATGAAAGGGTTTGGTGAAACCCTCGGGAATAGCAGATGGCTAACATGTAGTAATTATCGGTTACTAAATATCACTTATATCATACTGATCTATTCATGCAACTGTAACCACATTAAATATAAAAAAAGACAATACATAATATGAGTACTTGAAACAACGGCAGGATTTGAAGAAAATGGGGGGACTAATTTTAAGTGTAAATGATTCTAGGGGGCTATGTAGATATACTTGGGTCCCCCATCTATTATAGCCACATTGCTCTCAGTTCTAGATTTTCACAGGAAGCAGGTCTCTCCTGGCAAACAGCTGGCACAGGCATGCATGGATGAGGAGGTAGCTGGGGCATGGAAGTCAGTGCGTATACAAATGTTATGAATTCTCCAACTGGAAAGCCTTAGCCCAGAACTCCAGAGCCAGATTCTGGGTGAAGGGGGTATATTCTATTGCCAAAGACTTCTTTCTACTATTTTTATTTGACAGGTGAATTAACTGGGACAGGCAGACACTAGAATATATCATAAACTGACCTAATAAAATGTTTTCATTTTCTAGCAAATGATCAATGAATTGGTTATTATCTCTGAAGTCTGTTCTGAAAGTGTGTTATTCTACTAATTCTCTACTTTGTAGATGTTCTGTAGTAGGGTAGTGTATTGGAAATAGAACTGGGCCGGGAGTCAGATCAGATTTCTAATACCAGATAAGTCATTTACTGATGATGTAACCTTGGATAACCTCATTTATGACTCAGTTTCTTCATATGCAAAATAGAAATAATATTAATTCTCCCGTTTACTTCATAGGGTTATCATGAGAATCAAATGTTACCTAGCATCCTACTGGTTTTTCAATCCTGCAAAGAGACCCTAGGAAATGACAATTCTTTTAAAATGATTTTGTTTGGAATGAGTCATTTGATGGGAAAGTATTTTGTAAACAGTAAGATGCTACACAAATGTAAAATATTGTTTTGATGTAATGAATCTTCCTTCCCAGGCTAGCTTCCCTCTACAATACCCATGACCTCAAAGGTTATTACTACATATCTATCTTCCAGTCAGATAAAAATAATAATAATCATAGTTGTTATTGTTGTTGTTGTAGCTAACATGCATATAGAGCTTATCAGGTTTACTTAGGTTTACTTATCAGATTTACTTAAGTAAAACAGACGCATTTTATATTAGCAACAAGACACATTTTGGTGTATAGGAGAGAATACTCGATCTGGAGTTAGATAACATGGGTTCAAATCCCATCTCTGCTACTTATTAGCTGTGTGAACTTAGGTGCACAAGCCCGAGTGGCCTCTGGGCCTCAAGTTTCTCATATATAACATGAGGAGGTTGGACTAGCTGATCTCTAAGATCTATTTTAGCTTTATGATCTACAATCATGTGATTGGGAAATTCAGTGTGCTATACATAAAAAGTGCTCAATAAATGTTGATTGACCATCTGATACACATATATATGCGTGTGTATCTATATATACATACACACACACACATATATATATATACGTACATAAGTAAATATACAATTTCAAGGCCACATAGAAAGTCAGTCAATTATCAAGTACCTACTATGTGCCAGGCACTGTACTAAGTAAGCACTGGGGAGCCAAGGAAAGGCAATAAGCTCTTATGGAGCTCACAGTCTAATCGTAGAAGCAATAGACAGGTTAAATTGGAAGAAGTATCAGAGGGAAGTCAGTAAGATTAGGAAGGACTGGGAAAGGCTTCTTCTAGAAATGGGACTAGCTGAGACTTGAAGGAAACCAGGAGGTAGACATAAGGAGGGAGAAAATTCCAGGCCTGGGAGCAGCCAGTGAAAATGCTGTAAGAAGATGGAATGTCGTGTTCAAGGATTAACTAGGAGGCTGGTACCACTGGATTTCAGAATATGTGGCAGGGAGTAAGAGAACTTTCCATCAGGTTAGGGAGTAACAGAATGTTTTATATGTGATCCTGGAGGTAATAGGGAGTCACTGAAGCCTATTTAAGTGTGAGATATGGTAAGCCTTGCCTTTTAGGAAGATCAGTTTGACAGCTGGCTCAAGTTTGGATTGCAATGGGGAGAGACTTGAGGCAGGGAGACCAACTAGCAGGTTACTGCAATAGTCAAGAAGTGAGTTGAGGAGAGGATAAGGGCCTATACCAGGTTGGTGGCAGTGTCAGAGGAGAAAGGAGGTGTTACAAAGAGATGTTATGAAGTGATAATTAATGGGACTCGACAGTGATAATGGGGGTGGGAAAAGTGAGGAGCCAAAAATGACACTTAGGTTGTAAGTATGGTAAGTGGGAAGATGGTGGTACCTCCAACAGTAATAGGAAAGTTAGGAAGGGGGAGAGTTGAGGGGTAGGAAAATAATAAGTTTTGAATATATTGAGTTTAAGATATCTACAAAATGTACATATCAACCTGTCTCAAAGGCATTTGGAGATGCAAAACTGGAGGTTAGGAGAGAGGTTAGGGCTGGATAATTAAGAGTCATCTGCATAAAGATGATAATTGAAACCATGGGAGCTGACCAGATCATCGAGTAGAAGAGAACACAGGCAGAGAAGAAAGGGCCCACATCAGCTCCCTGGGAGACATCTCTGGTTTTACATTATGTCCTTATTTATGGTATATGCACTATTGCTTCCTTCTGTTCATGCCCACAATCAAGAAATAACTGTGTGCATGTGTAAGGGAATATCCCAATATACACCAGTACTTAGTCTGACATATAGTAGGTGCTTAATAAATGCTCATTAACTGATTAATAAGCTGGGAACAACTCTAAAATTGGATACCATGACATATGCATAGAACGTTGCAAACCTTAAAACGCTATAAAAATGTATCTACTACTGCTGCTGCTACTACTACTACTACTATTGCTGTTATTATTATTACTATTATTATTATTGATATCAGGAATACTTGAAAAATACTGAAGATGTCTCACCTGGAGTTAAGAAGATCTAGGGAAGATATGATAGCTGTCTTCAAGTATTTGAAGGGCCACCATATGAGAGAGGGATTTGACTTGTTTAGCTCAATGTCATAGGGCAGAACTTGTAATATTAGCTGCAAATTTGAGAAAGGCAGTCTTTGACTTAGTATAAGGGGAAACTTCCTAATAATTAGAAAACCACAGAGAAAAATGGTCTATTGCAGAAGGTGGTGGGTTTCCTTTCACAGGAGATCATAGGATCACAAATTTAAAGCTGGAAACGACTCTACGTGTGATCAAGTCTAACCTCATTTTCCAGATGAGTTAACTGAAGCACAGAGAAGTGATAAGACTTGACAAGTATCACACAGCTAGTGTTGTAGGTAGGATTTGAACCTTAGCTCTCCTAACTCCAAATTCAGTGTTCTATTCATTATGCCCTATTTTCAAATGGGAGCCAGATAACCTTTTGCCAAGGAGATGGTGGAAGGGATTCTGGTTTGACTTGCAGCCTCTTTCCATGATAGTCAAATTCTCAGAATCACAGAATTTTAGTTTAAAGTGAGTTCAGTAGCCTTCTAGGTCAAACCATACCCAAAAGGAATTTTTACCACAACATGCCCAACTTGATGAACTGCCTACCCAACTGAATATCTCAGTGTGGACAAAAGGCAGTCTTCATCATTTAACTTGCCCTGTGTAGATTGAGAGTTCCTGGATCTTGTTGAGAAGGTCTTCTTTATCTGGGGCTTGATGCAATCAGTATAATGTCATGTACAAATAGGAACATCTTTAGAAACTCCCCATCTCTTTTAAAATATCCCTCCTCCATCTGGACTTTGCTCAGGGGATTCCCCATGACAGTGACCAATCTCTTTGATGAGCACATATTTCCTTGTTTTTTATATTCGTGATCTGAGGATTGTTGAGCCAAGTTACCTCTGTGGTTCTGTATATCAAAGAATCTTAGATGATCTTACATATGGATAGGAGATAACACATTGGAGTAGAATCTTTAAGGTTTTGTTTTTTCTCTACCAAGTCAATTAAAAAAGTCAACAAATAATAAATATGATGGGATCATTTATTATCTATAACTTTTTGTCAATTGTGTGACTTTTAAAATATGGCCTGCTCCAGAAAATCATTAGTGAAAGGCTGCCTATTCTCTTTGTCACATTTTCATTGATATCCTCTATGAGCTACAGTCATTCTGATAAAGACTTTATGGAGATGAGAAAATAAACATATGTTTTGCAAATGTGTGTGTGTTCTAAAACTCTTCTGCCATTGCCCTCCACGGCTTTCCACTTAACCAGGAGATTGAAAGGTACTGGATATAATAAGTAATAAACAATATCTCAAAGAAGAAAGAAAAGAAACTAAAAGTAAAGAAAAAGAAATGGATCATATTTTTTCTAATTCACTTATTTATTTTTCTTTTTCCTTAGTTTTTATTGAGATATCTGTTGTTTCCCAATGAACAACTCCTACAGCACCATCTCACCAAAATACATAATACTTCTCATTTTTGTAATTTATGCTTTTTTGGAAACAAGAAAACAAGAGAAGAGTTTTAACTTTAATAATTTAGAACCCACATTGTCCGTTGTATTTAACACAAGCTTTGTTGTCTTCATTTGTACCTGTTGTAGTTATCATGAATATGAGGCAGCTGGTGGCACAATGGATAGAGTGTTAGACCTACAGTTAAGAAGACCTGAGTTCAAATACAGCCTCAGATACTTAGTAGCTTTTGACCCTGGGTAAGGCTCTCAATCACCATTTACCTAGGTTTCCTCATCTGTGAAATGAGGATAATAACAATACCCACCTCCTAGAGTTGTGAGGATAAAATAATATTTATTTAAATTTTGCAAGAAAAAAAACTTCTACATAAATGTTTTCTATCATTATTATTACTGTTCTTTGAGGGTAGCTTGGCAGTCCACAAACCCGTCCATGAGTTGAAGTGAGGGGTGTCTATCCCAAGCAAGTGAAAACTTTCCCTGGCAGAATGGGTGGATAAAAACAATTTGTTCCAATGGTCAGGATGGTGACTGTGGAGCACTTAGAGCTTGGTCAGACATCAAAGATGCCAAAGTCATCCAATGCATCTTGGGCCATTGCCAGTCATCCCGACTTTCATCTCTCCATGGCACTTCAATGACTCTAGGAGAGAGAATGAAGCTGATGACTTTGTGCAACTCTGCCTCACTTAAACCCGATTCATGCACAAGTCAAGACATCATCCTGTGATGTCATTGGTCCTCCTCAAAAGTGAAGCACAAACAATAACAACTGTTCTTTTGGGTCTATTTTCTTTATTCTGTATCTCTTCAAACAAATGCTACTATATTTCTTTGGATTCTTCATGGTCATCATCCCTTAATGGTACAATAATATTTTATTACACTCATCATATGCCACAGTTTTTTAGCCATTCCATGATCACTGGGCATATAATTTATTTCTAGCTTTTTGCTATTACAAATAACGCTGCCATAAATATGCTTGTACAAGATACCTTTCTTTCTGTCATTGCCCTTCTTAGGTTAGAAAGCAAGCAAGTTGTGGCATCACTGGATCACAAGTATAAACAATTTAATACCCTTCTTTGAATAATTCAAATTTTTTCCTAGAACTGTTGGATCAATTCATATCACCACAGGTGGTGAATTAGGGTCACAGTTCTCTCCAACATTGACTCCCCCGTACATATTTGCCAATCTGATGTATGAGGAATGCCTCGGAATTGTTTTGATTTGCATTTCTATAATTATTAGTAATTTTAAACAAGTTTTCAGATAGCCATGGATAGTTTGCATCTCTTTGTTTGAAAACTCTTGGTTTATATCTTTAACCTACTTGTCTTATGTATTTGTGCTTATTTTAATAGTTAGCATTTATATAGGACTTTAGGCTTTATAAATCTTTACAAAAGTTTGTGTATGTTCTCTATAGATTTTGTCAGATGTTTGAAGCAAAAAATGTTTTTCTCAATTCATATCTTCTAATTCTGGCTCCATTATTTTATGCTTTCAAAACATTTTAAGTTTTATACACTTGATATTGCCCATTTTGTCATGTATCATCTCTTTTACCCTATATGTCTGGTTTCCCCTATCCATGTATCTAAAAAATAATCCTCCATTCTTCTGATTTTATATAACTTTTGGTATTTAGATTGTTCACACATTTGGAATTTATGGTGGCATAAGATGTGAGATGCTGGTCTCAATGTATTTTCCAAAAAGCCACTTATTAATTTTTCCAGTAGTTCTTTTGATTAAGTAGGAAACTACTGTTTACTGATGTGGGAGTAATTTTGGAATTAACTATGGGCTCTACTGTCATTGATTAGATCAAGCAAAAAGCAAAATCAGGATCAAATTAGAAGAAAGAAATATAAGAAGATACTCTTTTCAATTTTCTCATAAATAACCCTAGGAAATGTTCATGTGGTTTGGAATTCACAGAAATAAAGGGGAGGAACGTACATCTGGAGGCAGTGGTATTCAATGAAACAGGGCTGGTGATAACAATTCAGGAGTAACAGATCTTTGAATTCATGGAGCCATGACTGCTCCAAGGTCAGGAAGGTCCAGGAGGCTTAGGTCCTCAAGTGGGGATTTAAGGATCAGAAAAGCATAGCAGAGACTACAAAGTGAAAAAGTCCTGGGGCCAAAGGTCTCCTGAGCTGGCCTTGGAAGTAGTTGGTGCCCAAGGAAACTTTCTGTGAGTCATTGAAGTCTAAGGCGCAGACTAAAGCCACAGCATCCCTCACTTAGTGTAGAACATAATGTTAGGTATTGTGAGAGATAACAATGAACATGAGCTTGGACAGACTTCAAGACATAGTGGAGGATAGAAGGACTTGGTGTGCTATGGTGCACAGAGTCACAAAGAATCAGACATAACCTAACAACAAAAAAACCACAAAATGATAAATGCCTAATGTATGGTGCCAGTAATAAATGTTGTAAGAGTTTAAAGGAAGAATTTATAGTAGGTTAGGATGATCAAGGAAGACTTCTTACAGGGGGTGGTAAAAATTTTAATCTGAGCTTTAAAATATGAGTAGAAACTGAAGAAGCAAATCCCAACCTAAATCTGGCAACTCCAGGTCAAATGTGATACTGTCCCTGAACACCTTACCCTACTTTCCTGTCAATGATCTCACAGATGAAGGGGAAAACCATTCAAGTTGAGCTGAGAGACAGGTTTTCTGGGTTTCCTACATCTTTTAGAGATGATTCTGGAGATACAGCCCAGGTAAGCAACCTCAAGATGCAGCAAAGGAGAGTTTAACCCCTCAGTCAGAATTTTTGTCTTTCTTAAGAACAAAGGATTTAGAGCTGGAAGGAATCATCTAGTCTAACTTTCTCAATTTATAGTTTAGGAAACCAAGTCCCAGAGAGGTTGAGATTTTCCCAGTATATTGCTCAACCTTGTGCCCTAGCAACATGCCTTTCCTCTAAATGCTGAAGTTGAGTTTCCCTCTACTTTCAAGACCTTTGAAGTAGAATTTCTTAAATGGTTGTTGGGAATTCAGAAGAGGAACAAAATGCTTTATTTCCTAAATTTCTTCTAAGCCAAGCAGGTGCTAACATGAGGACCTAATCTTTCCCTGGGCAATGGCAACCTTCCCCCCACCCCATTCCCCTATCCTCTGTCTCTTCAAGAATTAATCCCCTAGCCTCCCCCCGGGCTGGCTGGGTGGCTAAGTAAATATTTAGTTTCCTTTCACTCAATGGGATCTCCATTAAGCCATGAGCAAAGAGGGCTTTATTGGCCATAGATCAGCAGCAATCCCCCTAGACAACACTGTCCAGGGCTTTCTCTTCTCAGAGTTGGGGGTGGAGTAGGTAAATGTCACAAGTGAGAGAGTGTTTGGCCTTTCTCTTTAGGGATGGGGGTTGGAGAGCCTAGATGAGCTAGTCAAGAAGAAAGAAAGTACTGGAAGAAAGAAAGGCCTTTGCCCTTGGGCCTAAGTAAGTAAATCAGCCTATACAATGACTACAATATTGCAAAGAAAAACAATTGTGAAAGACTAGAACTATGGCCAACCCAATAACCAATTACAACCACAGAAGAATTACAATAAAGTATGGTTCCTATCTCTTGGCATAGAGGCAATGGCTAGAGGTGCAGAATAAGATACACAATGTGTGGTTTTATTTATTTTTTTTTGTTACAAGGGAGGGCTTTTACTTTTCTTTGGAGGAGGAATTAAGGGGCATTGAATAATTATATACAAAAAAAAGAAAAGAGTGTCAAGGAATCAATTTTAAAATAAATCAAAGAGAACAGAAGGAAATACAGAAGGGGACAGAGAAAAGTAGGACAGTTTAGAACTACTGCATTAAATCTGAATTTACAAAAGAAAATGGGAAAAACCAAACTGGACATACCAGAAGTTCGCAATTTAATATACAATCCCTTTTTTGTTTTTTTTTTTCTGTCTTGAAATGTTAATGTCTGTTGATGTTTATTAAGTTCATAATAAAAAAAGTGAATTATTTAACAAGAAAATTTGGCTTGCTCAGGAAGTGGGAACTGATGACCACTGAGGCTTTGCAGGCTCTCCTAACTGATCATTTTTTTTTCCTTCTGGCACATATTGCAGATGGAGAAAAAGAGAGAGATGGAGAGAAGGGGGAGTGATAGAGAGGAGAGCAAGGCAAAGGACTGCCAGAATAATATTCATAAAACCCACGTCTGTCTCTCAGTGTCTCTCAATAAACTCCATTGGCTCCGTAATCCCTCAAGGATCAAATACAAACCCCTCTGGTTTAAAGCCCTCCTTCTTGCTGTTCTTCTTACGTGACATTTCATCTACTATTGCCACACCTTTGCACAGGTAATTCCCCCATGCCCGGAATGCATTACTTCTCATTTCTGCCCCTTCAAATCTAGTTTCTTTCCAAGTTGAGCTCAGATGCTAATAGATAGATAGATTTAGATATACATACTGACATATAGATATAAATAGATATGTAGATCTATCTATAGATAGGGGCATATATTTATAATATATTATATATATACTATTATATATGTATTCAATTAGAATGCCTTTCCAGATGCCCCCAGCTTCTAGTGTCTCCTTTACAAAATTACCTTGTATTTAATTTAGAAATAGCTATGTGTACATGTTGTATTCCCCAGTAGAATGCAAGCTTCTTGAAGGCAGGCACAATTTCATTTTTATCTCTGCATGCCAAGCATAGTGCCTATCATGTTGCATATCCTTCATAAATGCTCATTGACTGGTTGATTAGATAAAACTGATGCAAGGAAATAAGAGTATTGTCGAGCCTAGGGACTTATCAGTTCTATGAATGAGGCTTATGGTGTTTGAAGCTCCAGGGTACCACTTTCAGGGAAAACAGGTAGGGCTGAACATTTGAAAGCAAATAAATAAATAAAAAACAAAAAACAAATGGACCCCTCAGTCTCCAAGACCTCTTCTCTCATGTGGCTTCAGGGTCCATTTTTCCCAGAGCAAATCCTTACTGATAAACATGATTTGCAGTTAGAAGAGGGATCAGTGGAGGAATGGCATTGAATGTCAGAAACTCTGAGTTGATTGTGAGACACAGAAGTACCAATGGCAAACATTGTGACAGTATAATTTGGAGTAAGATCCCTGCCCTGGGAGATTTAGAACACCACTAACACTGTGTTGTAACTTTGAGCAAATCATTTACTTTTTCTGCATATATTTCCCTTTCTATGAAACAGGGGTAGTAGCACCTATCCTGATGATATCACTAGATTATTCAGAGAATTCAATGAGATAGTAGATATGATGGTTTTGCTATTTACTACCCATATGGCGTTGAGAAAGTAGTTTAATTTCTCTGGGCCTCAATTTGTTTATCAATAAAACCAGGGGGTTAGACTATATATATGATATCTAAAGTCATTTCCAACATTTACATTATAATACTATGAGATGATGAATGAGAAAGGACTTTGGAAAATATTGGGTGCTCTGTAAAAGCAAAATATCATTATTATAATAACTTAGAGACATGATGAAATCTCAAATCAGGATGTGAAATTTTCCTGGATAGGCTTTTCTTAGGAAGGATGGAAAGCTCCCCATTGGGAAAACAATGAGAAAGGACCTGGGGTCAGAGCAGGGCATGAACCATGTCAACTGTAGAAACATGCTAAGGGTGAGGTAGGGTGGTAACAGGGTTGCAGGTTAGTTTATAAACAGTGAGACTCTGCTCTGAACCTTTGGCCCTCTCTGAACTTCCTCCTTTGGAGGCAGGACGGGAAGTGGGGATCCTGAAATACCACAAGAACAGTGTTTCTAATTTCCTCAAGCCCGAACAAGGAAGCCCTGGAAATCTTGCAAGGGTGACTTTTATTTTAAGAGTCTCAAGTTAAGAGGGCAGGATGAGTCCAGCTATGGTCAAACACTGAGTCTTTGGATACTTTGGACTGAAAGGAGTTTAAAGTCCTTCAGATCCTTACTCCATACTATCTTTCCCTGTCTATATTTGACCCTGCCTATATTTCCCCCATTGTCAAAGAGACCTCAGGGAATGACACTAAATTAGCTTACTGGGTGTTGTTAATGGATATTTTGTTGAAAATTTTGTTGTAAATTGTGAAGCAGGCATTGTTGGCAAATATCATGTCTTAATATAGTGTTTTTAAACAATTTAAAGGAATATTTCCAACTCTAATATTCTAAATATTGATAGGGATGCTTCTCTAGCACCCCTGTAATTCTAATGGGAACTGAAGTAAGACCTTTTTCAGTTAAGGTTCATCTATATTCATGTAACCACAATTAAATACTTTTAAAAAGTGAAAGAATCCACTGAGATTTCAAAGTCCTCCTCACTGTGGTCATCTGATGTAGATGGGTAAATGACCTCCAGTGACTCTGGATGTGGCAAGGCAAACACCAACAATGACGGCAATGACAAACTCTAGAAATAATAATGATAATAACAATAACAACTATTGGAATTTACAGTTTATAAAGCATTTCATATACATTGCAGTATTTTACCCCTACGACAATTCTTTGAGATATTAAGTGTAGGTATTAGTATCCCTATTACATAGACAAGGAAACCAAGGATCAGAAAGATCAAGCAATCTAACCAAAGTCACACAGCTTTTAAATGGCAGAGTCAAAATTCAAATGCATGCGTCTTGATTCCAAATTCAACATTCTTTCCACTCTACTCTCCTGCAAAAAGAAGTACTGAAAAAGACTATTTGCTAAAGGATGGATGGAATACTCAAGATTACTAAAAGGAGAAGCTTTCCATCTTAAGGAAATAAGAGAAAATGGAACCCTGAGAACCCATGCAAGGAGGGGATTAAAGAAGGGACCAGAGAGACAAAAATAATACCACAAAGGGCTAGGTGAGAAATATTCATCTAGGCTTGGACCTAAACTTGTGGTGCTTGTTTTACCAACTTTGCTTATTTAAGTTTCGTTTTCTTGTTCATCTATTTCAAATCTTGGATAGGTTTAAAGGAAAAAAAGGTCCATTTTTCAGGGATGTTGTTGAGGGAGTACATGCAGATAGGGATTGAATTAGATAATCACTGAGGTTCCTTTCAATTCTTAATATTTTCTGATTCTATTAGCATATAGATCCTGTTGTACTTTCAGTTATTGGTGAGTGATAACTCACCAAAGAAAGACAGATGGAAGGTGTTTCTTCTGAGCCTCAGTCCCCAAGTTTCAGCTGTCAAGATTGTGCTATGAACTTCTGTAGAATTATAATGGCTGATTTTGCAGCCTAAAGAAAGGCTGCTTCAGTCTCCCATTCCAGTGCATTCCCAAGTCAATTATGAAGGATTCTCTAATCTTTTTGACTAAGCCTTCTATTAAGATACTTTGTTTGATCCTTACTTTGATGCTCTGCTAAATAAATGATTTAATCAGCATGAGTACTTCATAACTGATATAGATTACAACCCCTCCATAGCTTCTTTTAAATACTCTCAGTACTCTAAAAGCTCTGTGATAGCACCAATTTGGATGTTCCCTCCAAAGATATAGACCACAACCAATAATTGCAGTATATTCTATGTAGCTCTTGTTCATGTCCCCCCATAGATTTTCCATATAATGTCCACTCACTGTCCTAGTGGCCTTCCGCCATTTCTCCTGATATCACAAGGGTATCAGTGGAGCACTCAGCCTGGCATCCCTCACTTTTGCCACTGACCTGCCCATCTTCCCTGCCTATCATGCATTTCTGTGAGTTCTCATCTATATAATTCTTTTTTCTGTCTTTCCTTAAACCCTTTACAGAGATTCTACCTGATACATAGAAGGCCTTACTCTGGTTCTTTTCATTTTTTGTAGCTATTCATGCTACATGTGCACTGTCCATCTGTTATGCCTCCCTGTGACTACATAACTGGTCCACCTATGTTTCCAGCCATACATATTCTTGATGATGACTTCTATATCACTTCTTGTTGGAAATATATTATAGACAATTTACTCCATCATTTGTCATTCCATTGCCCATTAGGATACTTATAACTTTACTCCTTCAAGGAAGGAAAAGAAAACCGGGCATGGACAAACATTCTAGATTTTGTGAGATCAGATTTCATAGTGCTTAAATAAAAGATAGATAAAAGTCCACGGCCAAAATTCTACAGAGGAAGCCATCCCAGGAGGGGTGGGAAACTCTCAAAAAGGAATTCTCAAGAGAAAAAAAATATAGTGAGAAATAAGAGAGGAAGTTGTATAAAGAGGTCAGCGTACATAAACAGGTAATTTGTAAAACAACTTAGAATTTTTAAAGATATATACAGAAGACAGAAATGAGGGCAGGTAATAGAGAATTAATACAGCTGTGTGCTATGGTCCCGAAAAAATAGTGCTAAAGTTTAGAACAAGATGAGGCTGGTCAGGAAATCTAAGGATAAAATAAGGGTTTATATATACATATATATATATATGACAAAAAAGATTAAAAAAGGATGGGACTGATAAGATGATGATAACTGATGATAATGGAAAGAAAGCATAGGTACTCAATTCCTTGTTTTACATTTCTGCCAAAGAGAAAAATCTTTGAACTGGGAAGAACAGAATTAAAATGGCCAACAGGGAGCTGGGAATACAAGGAAAAAATGAGGAAATAGAAAGACAATACGTACCTGCCTTTGATGAGTTCAGTACACTGAAAGTCCAGGCAAATATAACTGATGACCTCTGTGAACAATCTTTGAAATATCAGGGATAAGCACGCATTAGCATTAGTCTTCTGAAGTCATGACTAGTCAATTACATTGATTGGAGTTCACAAATCATTCCAAGTTGTTTTCTTTTATGTGATTGTACAAATTGTTCTTCTTATTCTTCTCACTTCACTTATTGGGGATGTTGTAGAGGTGATTGCTTTGCATGTATGGGTGGGACTAGGGGACCTCTGAGCTCTTCCCAACTCCGAGATTCTCTCTCTGTGTCACACTGTGGTGGTCTATAATTCTCAGGTTTACTCTTTGTAGGGCACATTTCCCCAGACGACAAAGAAAAAATTCAGGAGCGATCATAATAGATTACTCAGACAATAAGGAGATACACATAGTGGAAAGCTGGCTGCAACATATAGCACATAAGGACCTATGGAGAACTAGAATAAAGGAGGTCTTCTAAAAAATATTATCAAAAAGAAGATGGACTGGTCAAATACTGAGAGCAAAAGATAAATCTCTGATGTCCTTTATGCTCTACTGGTATCTTCATAATGTCTCAAGTAATTGGAAAAAGACCCCAAACACATCAGGTGGATCCCCTGTGGTGAATTTATGGGAGGAGATATGAATTAGTCGCACAGTGTAGGCAACCAAAGTTAAATTGTTATCTCCATTGTCAGAGGAAATATCCACAGCTGTAAGATCACAGATTCGATCTGAGTATTGGAGTAACAACAACAACAATAACAAAATAATAGCTAACATTCGTATAGTACTTTACCGTTTGCAAAGTCATAGATAGATGGATAGATCGATATTAGTGTTGCTGCTCATCCTTAATTTTCAAAGAGGACCAATGACGTCACAAGTGACGTCCTGACTTACGCATGAATTAGGTTTAAGTGAGGCAGAGTTGCACAAAGTCATAAGCCTCACTCTCTCTTCCAGAGTCATCAAAGTCCAGTGGCAAGACAAAAGTCAAGCTATCTGGTGATAGTCAAGGGTGCGTTGGATAACCTAGGCATCTCTGATGTTTGACCAAGCTGCAAGCTCTCCACAGGGCCTACTCTAGCCACCTTCATGGCCATTGGAACAAATTGTTCTCATCCTCTCCTTCTTCCATGGGACGTCTTCACATGCTTGGGGTAGACACCCCCCCAACTCACCAACAGGTTTGAGGCCTGTCAGTTACCCTCAACCTGGTTTAGCCTCTCTGCCAAGATGGTTTACTGGGATGTAGCTGCTGTGCATGCTACAGTATTTTGGAGCCCTGGGAAAGAGTTACATATAAATATATATAAAATGCCATGTGTGTGTGTGTGTATATTACATAAGTGTATATATATTCTCATTTTATTCTTAAAATAACTCCATGAAATAGGTGCTATAATTATTCCCATTTTAAAGATGCTGAAACTAAAGCTTAGATAGGTTAAGTGACTTACCTAGGGTCACATAGCCAATAAGTATTTGAGAAAGGATTCAAACTTAGGCCTTCCTGACTGCAAATTCATCCCTCTAGACTACAGCACCACAATGCACAGGAAGAAAACTCTACAGACTTTAAAGACATGGAGATGGTGACCCACTCTCTTTCCTATGGAGCAAGTTACATTTTATTAGTTTGACTAGACACCTTGAGGACACAGAGGAATTAATTTTACAGACCTTCAAAGAAGGAAAAATTTAGAAGAATCATTTCACTTGGAATTCTAGATGAGAAAATATCCCAAAGTGACTCTAGTTTCTGGGGGAAAATATCCAAGCAAAAGGCTCCTGTTTAGAAGTGAAATTGTTCTCATCGAATTGATTCTTGGAACAACACAAAACTTCTTCTTGAACTGATGCAGAGTGAAATGAACAGAACGAGGAGAACAATTTTTCTGATAACTACTATATAATAAAGGGAGATAGTTGAGAAAGATGAAAGACCCACAATCAATGCAATGACTGATCATGGCTCTGGAAGACTGATGATGAATCATGCAGAGAGGTAATGAACTAGAGGTACAGAATGAGGTGTACATTTTCAGAAACTGACAACATGTGGACTCATTTGGTTTGATGATACTTATTTGGTACAAGGAAGGGCCTTATTTGGTGAGGAGGGTAAGACGTGTAAAGGAATGAAAGATGATGACAGTGATATCCCCCAAAAAGATAAAAAGAAAGAAAAAAGCATCAAGGAAGCAGTTTTAAAGCATGCAGAGAAGAGCAGATGTAATAACTAGTAATAATAACAATGATATCCAACATTAACATGACAGGCACTGTGTTAAGCACTTTATAATTATTATCTCGTTCAATCCTAACAAGATCCCAAGGAGGTGAGTGTCATTGGTATCCTCATTTTATAGATGAGAAAACCGAGGCAAACAAGAGTTAAATGACTTGCCCAGGGTCACACAGTAACTATCTAGGTTTATCCACTGTGCCACCTAGCTGTCCCAGATTCAGAAGGGGAAATAAAAAGGCTGGACAGGGGCAGCTAGGTGGCACAGTGGAGGGGCAGCTAGGTGATGCAGTGGATAGAGCTCTGCCTTGGAGTCAGGAGGACCTGAGTTCAAATCCAGCCTCAGACACTTGACACTTACTAGCTGTGTGGCCTTGGGTAAGTCACTTAAACCCAATTGCTTCACCAAAAAGAAAAAAAAAGCAGGATAGTGTTGAAACTACCATAATAAATTTAATATATAGTTTAGAAAACTGAGTTGTATATAATAGAGATTCATGGTGTCATATATTATCCTCTTTTTCTCTCCTTCCTTGAATCAGGAAATATTGATGTTTGTCAAGTTCATAAAAATAAAGAAAAAAATTTAAAGCACTACAAAGCCTCCTCAATGAATTTCATAGTCATTTGAAAGAGATTGGTTAATGTTCTGGAAAGCAATTTTGGAACTATATTAAGAAAATGAATAGGATGTCCAAACCTTTTGACTCATATATCCCACTACTTGGCTTATACCCCAAAGAGGTTAGAGATAGAAAGAAGGACCCATATACCAAGAAAATATTGGTAGCATCACTTTATAGTTGCACAGAATTATAAATAAAGTAGTAACAATAGCTAACATTTATATTGCACTTCAAGATTGCAAAATACAAAAATATTTCTTCTGAACCTCACAACCCTGGGAAGTAGATGCTATAATTATACCCTTTTTACAGATGTGGAAACTGAGGTAGACAGAGGTTAAATAACTGCCTAGGGTCACACGGCTAGTAATTGCCCACTATCAGATTTGCACTCAGATATTCCTGAATCCAGGTCCAGTGCTCTATCCACTATGCCACCTAGCTGCCTCCTGTATCACCTGGATATACATTTGTAGGAGTAATGGCTAAGTTAATTGAAATAAATGAATGTAATAGAATATTATTGCACCATAAAACATGATGAATATGAAGAACATAGAGAAATATGGAAAGACTTGTGTGAACTGATACAAAGTGAAGGCAGCAGAATCAGGTAAACAATATGAGAAAGAAAGGAAGAGAGAGAGGGAATGAAGAAAGGAAGGAAGGAAGAAAGAAAAGAAGGAAAGGCAGGAAGCAAAGAATATAGAAAGAGAACATTGTGCAATTATAATAATCAAGCTTGACTTTGAAGAAGAGAAGAGAAAATGCATCTCCCTCCCTTTTTCTGAAGAGCTGGGGGCCCATGGGTGGAATATCGCACACACTCTCAGACTAGTTGATGGTTTGGTTAGTTTTGCTGAGCTGCCTTTCCCCTCTCTCATTCTTTCTTAAAATATATGGATCTCTGGGGAGGGGGAAAGGGAAGTTACATTGTGGAATAAAGGTGATATAAAACCAAGAAATATTAATTTTAAAGAAAGAAATTAATCTAAGTATTCATACTTATAAAGTGGATGAAAAATGCATATTACATAAAATGCATATTACCTAAATTATAGATGGCCAGGGATAGATGGCCAGGTCATTAAGTTATTCCACCAATATATGTGAACAGGTATCTCAAATACCCAATGAGCCAGAGTCAGAATTGAGCCTGGAAAACCCAGAATATCTTTCTTTTACCCATGGGGCCTCCAGAAAAGGTATGCAGGGTTCAAATGTGTCTTTGTGTATCTTTATCCACTTCATCCACTCAAAAAACTATAAGCTATTACTTTTTTAATCTGTTAGCCTACAATTAGTTAAAAGCAAAAATATTTCATAAAATAGCATAATAAGGAAATTAACAATAGACGGTTACCCCTCCCATAACTCTAGATCACATTCTACAATAAATACACTCACCATCACTGGAAAGAGTTGGCATACCTAAGGAATATTCACAAAAGGGTACTCAAGTACTTCTGGTCAGGTCATGTGCATCAGGAGGCACTGTAGGACTTCTGATGCATTCTGATGCTATCATGACATTGCTGTATTCACGTGGTGTGTGGTGTCTACTGGTCTGCTGGTTGCTGCTAGGCACTGCTCTACAGGTCATGTGGTTGTGCAGCTTCCCTTTGCATCAGCTTCTGACTTTACTTATAGTCCTTAGCTGAGGTGCTGCCTTATCCTCATAAAAGGAGGTTTGGGTTCTACCACCTTTCTTCAATCCCAGAATCTTAAGCTTCAGGTCTTTGAATGATGGAGATAGACTCCTCAAGCACCTAGGATCAGGCCAGAGAAACATCCTCAACTGCTTCCTTTCCATAAGGCCAGGAAAAGAGTTGTTGGTTCCCAGAATCTTAATGGGTAGTTTTTCTTGCCATCTTGAGAACTTTAATTCTGGGGGCCGTGCTCTTTCAGAACAAAAAATCACCAGACACCTAACGGGAGTGTGTAGGTATTTAATCTTTCTATGAAATTGTTCCTCCTATTCATCAAGGAAAAGGTCCTTATTCCAAGTCACTATATGACTTAGGCTTAAAAAATCTCCTTCAATTTCTATTACTTCCCAAGTGCAAACCTGCACCACTTCAAAATTATTTCAAAGACCTCCCTTTCCCTTTAAAAAAACTGCCAAAGTTTCTATAAGTTGTGAGATAATATAATCCCAGATTTAGAGCTAAGGAAAATCCAGTCCAGCCCCCTCATTTTACAAGTGAGAAAACTGAAGCCTGGGAAATGAAATCTCTTGCCCCAAATCACACAATTAGTAAGTCATAAAGCCAGGTTTAAACTCAGGCCTTAAGGTGCCAAATCCAGTGTTTTCCCTACTCTACCATGTTGCCTCCCTACTAGCAGGGAGGGGATCAAGTTGTATTACATTTGAGAAATTGTTGAACTTAATAAAAATGCCAAGCTTCTCATTGCTGCAAGAGTCTATATGTTAAAAAAAATGAATGTCTTTCCTATTCATCCACTAAAGTCCTATCCCAGTGCCTCATCAGGGCATGGATGTGGCTCTGGATTCTCAAAGGCTATTCCAGAAGAACATACTTTCTGACACATCCTGCCAAGCTGGAAGAGATTCTGTATGGGCTTGGTGACATACTGAATGTCTGTTGTCTTAGGAACAGCCTAGCTAGGTTCAGAAAGGCTCATTACTAGGTTGACTGCAGGGTGATGAATTCAGCCATAGCAACTCTTCAGGACCATTTACTAAGGTATAGAAGGGTTGTCATTTGTGTCAGTGGAGTATTCATACCAATGACAGATCTTTGAAGTATTGATGCTACATGGCTGCAAATCATGTAACACCATGATCTTAGAAGAGTTAAAATTGCAGGTTCCCCCAAAGTAATAGAAAGATGCATGATGGATGTAAATGGGCTTCAAAAGATTTCCAGTGATGACTTGTAAACCTCCTCCCCTGACTTTGCCCTACCTCCCCTTTCTTATCACCAGATGAAGAAAAGAAAATAATGATAACAAAAATATATAAATGTAGAATTAGATGAAGAGCTCAAGTCCATCGAGAAGCATGGGAAGTAGCTTTCTGATGTAACAAACTCATAAGGATGAGTCCTGGTACAGACCAACCTCCATCAAATGGAACCTTTGAAAGGAACAACAATGATGACTATGAGTGATGCTCCCTCACTCTTCAGGAATTCCATGATGCTGATTGGTGGGGAATGAAAACATTATCTATTCTTTATACTCCCTGGTCTATACTTTGGAATTACTGGGCTTTGTGAGTGGTTGAAGAGTCAAAGAGGAAAGAAGGAAGGAAAGAAGGAAGGGAAGGAGGGAGGGAGGTAGTGAAGAAGGGAAGAGAGAAGGGAGAGAGGAGGGGAGGAGAAAGGAAGAGAGAGAGGAAGAAAGGGGGGAAGGAAAAAAGGGAAGGAAGGGGGAAAGAAGAAAGGAAAGAAGGGAAAGAAGGAAGAGGGGGGAGGGAAGGAAGAAAGAGAGGATGAAAAGAAATGAAGAGAGGGAAGGAAGAGAAGGAGGGAGTTATAGAGGAAGGGAAGAAGGAAGGGAGGGAGGAAATGAGGCAGGGAGGGAGGGAGGGAAGAAATTTGTTTGGTTGGCTGGCTGGTTATTGTCCTTTGTTCTCGAAGAGGACCAAAATGACATCACTGTGTTGAAGTCAAAGTACAGTGTGTCCTACTGTGGCTGATCAATACGAGGTCAGACGACTCCATCACAAGTCAGACACAAATCCATATGAACATTTGGAGTGGAAATGTCTCTAAATCTCTTGTTTCTTTTGAGCTACCATAATTCTGTTTCACTCATAGTGCACAGAGCCTTCTTTGATGTGGGCACACCATACTAGGCAGTCCTTTGCCAGTGTCTCCCATATCACAAAACCAATTCCAAATTTCTTCAGAGAGACCTTAAAAGTGTCCTTGTATCACTTCTTCTGACTTCTATGTGAGCACTTGTCCTATGTGAATTCTCTGTAAAATGGTCTTTTAGGCAAATGTATGTTTGGCATTCGAACAATGTGGCCAGCCCATCTACTCTCTGCAGTAGAGTTTGAAGGCTTGGTAGTTTAGCTCAAGAAAGGACCTCAGTGTCCAGTTCATTATTTTGCCAGGTGATCTTCAGAATCTTTCCAAGATAATTCAAATGGAAATGATTCCAATTCCTGGCATGGTTCTGGTATACTGTCCAGGTTTCACAGGTATACAACAGGTCAGCACAACAGGTCTGTAGACCTTCAGTTTGGTAAGCAGTCTAATACCTCTTCTCTCCCACACTTTCCTTTGGAGCCTCCCAAACAGTGAGCTAGCTCTAGCAATGCATGTATCAACTTCAGCATCTATGTGTACCTCCCTGGAAAGTATACTGCCAAGATAAGTGAACTTATCCATAGCATTTGATATTTCTCCATTCGCTGTAACTGATGACTCCATGCATGAATGTTATAGTGCTGGCTGGTGGAGAACCTCTGTGTTACTTGTTAGGCCAAAATTAGCACAAATGGCAGAGAATCCATCCATATTCCTTTGCATCTCAGTCTCAGGGGCTGCATTGAGTGCACAATCATCTGTGGGGAAAAAAAACCATGCACCAATTCTCCTTCCACTTTAGTCTTGGCTTGTAGCCTTTTCAAGTTAAATAATTTACTGTCAGTGTAGAGGAAGAAAGGAGAGGAGGGAGGGTGGGAGGAAAGAAGGGAAGGGAAAGGAAGTGAAGTGAAGGGAAGGGAAGGGAAGGGAAGGGAGAGAGGAAGAAAGGAAACATTTTTAAGAACATAATATATGTCAGGCACTGTGTTCAAGCACTTTAGAAATATCTCATTTGTTTCTCACAACAACTGTGTGAGGTAGGTGCTATTATTATCTCCATTTTACAGATGAGGAAACTTGAGCAGGTAGAGTTTAAGTGACTTGCCCAGGGTCACATAGCTAGTAAGAATCTGAAACTGTCTTTAACTTCTTGACTCTAGACCTAACACTCTGTGTACTTTGCCACCTAGCTGGGAAAGAAAGGGGAGGGGCAGGGAGAATTGGACACATTCCATGGATAATTTTTGAATTCTTCTCATGGAATGAGGAGTTTTCTCTTCCTGGTCTTGGCTAGGCTTCTGAAAAACTCTGTCCTAAACGGGTGGTAATGAGCTCATATGAAGAACCATATTACAATTACAAAATTGAAAGGGCAAAACATCATGGCATCATAGCTAGAGGACCTAGCTTGCAGTCAAGAAGAGCTAGGTTCAAGTCCTGTACACATACTGGTCTCATGACCTCTGTGTCTTAGGAAACTTTCTAAAGCAGGGGTTCTGCATCTTTTTTTGTCATGGACTTCATTGGCAGTCTGGTGAAGTCTCTGGACCCCTTCTCAGAATAATGTTTTTAAAATAAAATAAAAATAAAATACATAGGACTACAAAGGAATCAAAGTTTAGAGAAAATTTTAAAAATGTAATTTTTCCTGATCCAAGTTCAGAGACTATATACACCAGAAGTTAAGACCTCTCCCCTCTACCCCTGCTCTAGGACTACAAATTATAGAGAAGTTGTTGATCAGCATCACTGGAGAAAATTTGAATACCAGTGGTTCCAGGACCAATGAAGTCACAATTTTCTGAAAGGTCCCATCCTCCATAAAAGAAGAAATCTTGCCAGAGCCATGTAAGCCTACATACTATATGTCAGGGACCATTCCCCCAACAAGATCATGTCTAACCAAAAGACCAAAAGATCTCAAAGTGAAGATCCAAAAGAAGGAAATAGAGATAGCATCTAGTTCTCTTCTATGGACACCAAGAAGTTCAAATTGGAAATTGAAAAATGGAGAACAGACTTAATACCTCAAGCAAAATTTCAAGACAGAGATGGACAATTAGACCTTTCTTTAATCTCTGTCCCCAAACATGAAGCCATATGTAGTGGGGGTGTCTATACAGGCTTGGGAGAAGCACCCCTGGGGGAACCGAGTTGACACACAATGGTGGGAAAAGGAGAGGCCAAATAATATCCAATCATATGCTATTTCCTAGGATGGGATGGTTGTAGAACACATGTTATTGGAAGTATTGCCAAACTCAAAAGTGGGATCAAAGACACTTAAGTGAGTCAGTCAGTAAACATTTATTAAGCACCTACTATGTGCTTCTAGTGCTGGCGATACAAAAAGAGGCAAAACACAGTCTATGCCCTCAAGGAGCCTACAATTTAATAGTGAGGACAACATACAAACAAATACATACAAAGCAAGCTATATATAGGATAAATAGGAAATAATTAAAGGAGGGAAAACACTGGAATTAAGAGGGGTTGGGGAAGACTTCCTGTAGAAGGTAGAATTTCAGTTGGGACTTAAAGGAAGCCAGGAAGGTCAGTAGTTGGAGAACACTTTGCACTGTGACTGGCAAATGACAGGTACTTAATAAATGTTTACTGACTGACTGACTGACTGTCCACATACAACAACCTTCATGTCTCTCAGATGTGAGGAATCCTTTCTCAGAATATCCTCTCCTGACCTCTGCTTATCTGTGGTTGCAATATCCCTCTTCACCCATATCTCCCCACTATTCTTTGCCATCTTTACATTATGACATCCATGAGTTACTTACCTTAAAAATGAGTTGGGCTACATGGCCTCTTTTTAAAAGTAGTATTCCATGGATAATTTTTGAATTCTTCTCATGGAATGAGGAGTTTTCTCTTCCTGGTTCCCTCTTACCAGAAGTCTTACCAGATGCCCAATAGCTGAATATATTTAAAAAGGATTCTTGTTTGAATTGAATTTAGGCTACATGGCCTCAAAGATCTCTCTCAACCTGATATTTGTATGATTCTGTGAATCCTTGCCCTACCCACCTTACAGGAAGGGGTAAAATCCTAATGAAATAACTATTAATATCCTTTAAATTGCATAAAAGGCTACACAACTGTAAGGTACTGAAATCTCATCATCGTCATGATTTCTGAGTTTAAAAAAGAGATGGGAAAAGGGAGAATAGCTGTTCCTCATCCCCTTTCCCATAGTTTCTGCTCAGTGGTTGGCAGGAAGTATCTGGTAGGTGTCTATAGAAAAGTCTGACCAAAAGTATTGTTTGAAGCCATCACAAGTAAAGTGCATGGAATGATTTAAAAAGAAATCAATGCTAATAATAGCAAAGTGATGTTCCCAGAATAATGTTTTAATGAAGGGGGAAAAGGTGTTTGAATGATGTGTTTTATTGTAAATGTCAAATGTTGTTAAAATGTCTGTTTAGAAAGATCATTTCTTCACTTGGAAAAAGAAGAGAAATTGAGTGGAGACACACTGAATGGGGGGAGAGAGAACCTGGTCCTGGAACAAGAAGGAAACCCATTGATATCTGAGAGTCTACCCCAGCTTAGCTTGAAGCAGCTTCTGAATCGTTTTCATTCTTGAACCCTCAGTTTCTTTGTGTACAAAATTGGGTGGATGGATAGGGTATTTGGCTGCTGTTAAATAGTTTAATGAAGTAAAAATCCCTAACCAGCCATGACTCCAGATCATCGATGGTGAAGCATGCTACTCATCTCCTGACAGAGATGATGGACTCAGGCTGCAGAATGAGTCATACTTTTTTTGGACCTGGCTAATGTGGGAATTTGTTTTGATCAACTATATATTTGCCACAAGGATTTCCTTTTTCTTTTCCACTGGAGAAAAAAAGAGGGAAAGAGAGAAAAATAGATGTTCATTAATTTAAAATATTTAATGTTTTAACTCTCCAAATAAATATGGCAAACCACTCTATAATGTTTAGCATGTAACTCATACCTCTGATAACTGAAATGAGCTGCTTCAACACTAAGGATGAAATTCCTGATAAGAAAATGTGTTGACTTTTGTAGGTGGTCATCATCTATGTGTTATAATTGTAGGGATGCTGAGAAGACACCATCCTCCCCAAATGCTTCTTTCAATGAGTCACAACATTATCTCAAATTTCATTATTCATAATTCATTCCTTTCTGTCTTAAGGGTCCATTGGTCTTCAGAAGTCCCTTGTTAACATGGGGCATGTGGGACTGGATTGGGGAGGAATAACATCACTAAGCCTTTTGGGAGCTAACATCTTAGTAGGGATCACTTTATTAGATATTTTCCAACTAGTCAAGACCAAAGTCCTGAGGGAATGGGTGATAGTATAAGCACCTGGAGAATAGACAATAGAGAGGGAGATTATACAGGAAGAGAAGGCATTGAAAGAGGAGGTATGAGAGTCATGTCAGAGATTGGGGGGCAGTGAGGACAGTGGAACAAAGGACACTCAAATACAGGTATAATCAAATCAGGAACCAAGCTGGTCAAGCCTTCAGCCCAATGGGAGTTGGAGTGAAAGCAGAGGGGGAGGCTAGGAGGACCCTGGGTGTGGTAGATGTACTTCTATATAGCATGGGTTGACAAGAGATCATGAGGCAGGGCATTGGCTGATTGGTCAGGATAGAAATAACACAAAAACTTCACAGTTTTGCCTTAGGCATAGACTTTGATTTATTGAGATCTCATATCTCTGGTAAAGAAAATTAACAAAGAAGAAATAAATCAACTGACTGAAAGGGGCAGTATGAAAGGATAGTCCTCTTTTTTTTGGTGGGAATTATGCTTATGACTGATACCATATTTTTGAGTCATTTGGATAATAAAACAGTATAACCCTTGTGTCAGAGGCTCTCATGTGACCCATGGGCCCAAACACTCTTTGAGGAATTTCTCACTTTTCTGTCTTGAAGCCCCCAATCAAAATATCTAGGAAACTTGTTTCCCAATGTATTGGTACCAACTCCCCTTGAAACCACACAGTTCACAAAACTCAAAAGAAGGAAAGTTTTATTGATAGGTCAAATAACACCAGACGGAACTCACAACAGAAACCATGGAAAATAAAGAAATACAAATGAGTAACCCTCCTTCCTGACACTTGTAGAGTGTCTCAATCACTTACAGTCCTGGCTAAGCAGGTCTCCCAACAGGTTTCCCTTTCTGCAGTTCCTCAGGAGGTAGTTCTAGACAGGTTCCATCAGGGGGCATTGCCACCCCACCCTGGAGCTTCCAACTTTGCTCTCCAGATAGTATCTGGTACCATTCCTTCTAGTTCCTTGGGCTGGTATGTACAGCATAGCTCTCTAGGAGCCATAGTACTTTACCGGAGAAAACCCATTTTTGTTATAGGCACCATGAAGAGAGGAATACCTAAAAATTTCCCTTGATGGAAAACAGCTCTCTTTACATCATAGAATCACTGAATTTCAGAGTGGGCAGAGATCTCACAAGCCAACTACTGTGAACCACACCAGATAAAGAATTCCCTCAACAGCATGCGTGAACAGTGGTCATCCAGACTTGTTCAAAGACCATCAGTGAAAGGCACCAATTGTCATGCCTCCTGACATATGTAGCCCATTCCACTTTGCTATAGTGTTATTTGGTAGGAATTTTATCCTTATATTAAGCCTGAATTTTTTCCCCTTGCCAGTTTCCACCCACTGCTCTTACTTCTACACTCTGGAACCAAGAGGAGAATGAATCTAATACTTTCTCCACATGACAACCTTTGAAGCCAGCTTTCATGTCATCCTTCTTCATTTCTCTGGGCTAAACTTCCCTAGTCCCTTCATGCACCATGAACTTATGCCCTTCATTGTCCTGCTTGTCCTCTTTTGACCATTCTCTAGCTTGTCAACATCTCTCCTAAAATGTGGTGACCATAACAGAATAATATTCCAGATATGGTCTGACCAGGGAGGAGTATAGTGGGACTTCTTCTCCTGGAAGCTGTGCCTCTCTTAATGCTGCTCAAGATCCCATTCACTTGTTTGGGCTTCCATATCACACTGTTGACTCAGATTGAGCATGCAGTCCACTGGAATATCCAGATCTTTTTCAGATGGATTACTATCTGTTCTTCATCTTAGGAAGTTGATTTTTTTAACCCAAGTATAACACTTTACATTTATACATATTATCTGTCATCTTATTGGATTTGAGCCAATGACTTGGTCTGTGAAGATTTTTTTTCTTGGATCCTGACTCTATCATCTAATGTGTTAGTGATTCCTCTAAGTTTTCTATCAAAATTCTACAACATGCCAGATGAGGGACCTCTGCTTATGGAACTGACTTTTGGGTCACAGAGGTTTGCTCCCTCTCATTTCCAAGTAAGTGTCAGTCACCAAAATGATGTTCAGACATGGTGACTCCAAAGTCTGAAGCCCTGTCTCCCTTAGGCCATAGAGCAGTGAGTTCCAAGTGAATAATTCCCCACTAGTCTTTGAGCTTAACAAAGAACCACAATGTCTATGTGATTGCTTCTAATCTTGTCCATATGTGAATCATCACTGGGTTGAGTCCTTGTGATTGGCTATGGAGCTGAAACATGGTTATACTAAAGAAGTGACCTGACTCTTGGCAACCCCTCTTCCTTCTGACATCAAGGCCAGACTCTCAGGAGGGTCATGTGGAAGTGTTTTTCCCTTGACCCAAGTGGAAGTGTTTTTGCCTTGACCCAGCTTTAAACCACAAGCACATATTTCACCTGTATCTTTTTTCCCTTCGGTACTAGGCCTTGTGAGATCTTGGAGGTCTTTGTTTGAAGATATGGCATCTCCCACCAGCAAGGCTGTGGTTGCAGGTACCAGGGTGGTTACAGATGCTTAAGCAGCAAGAAGTGACTGGCTATAAGGAGGCAGGAGGCAGTTGTCCTTATACTTGCAAGAGGGGCTGGCTGTCCCTTTAGTACGTCCATGGATTTCTGGCTCAACAGTCAATCATTTAGACTCAACCCAGTGATGAGGCATAAATGGTAGGAAGGAAACAGGCAGAAAATAGCTTTGCATGCTCTAAGCAGGAGGAGAAGAGCTGATCAGCAGTGAATCATACAATGACAGAAGCCAGGCTCCAACCCAAGCTTCCATGTGGTTACCGGGAGTGGTCACTGAACATGCTCTAAACAAGGGAAAGGAGATGGACTGGGGAAGTCACATGCTGCATTCAATGATGTCCTCCTCTTTTTCTTCAACCCTAGGAAAGAGAGGGTGGGCTGGGGGAGGGGTTGCAAGAAGATACCCTGATAACACTGCTAATCAGGAGAGTGGAGGAAAGGAAAGAAATAGTCCCTATTATAACTATAATATGGAGATTTTGGAAAATCATGCAGAGGGGCATCTGAACCCAGGCCTTGTGATGGCAGAGTCAGTGTACTTTCCTCTATATGACCCTGCTTCTACTAAGGTTAATCCATTTTGGCTAGAACATAGAATACGTAAAGAGGAGTGGTATGAAATATTTTATGCTGCTTTTAGGGTTTATAGTACTTTACATACATGAACACATATAAATAAATACATATATACATATATGTGTATATATTTATACACATGGCACTTACTTCCCAGGGATGTTGTGAGATAAAATGAGATAATATTTTTTAAAGTTTCACAAACTTTAAAGTTCTATTTGAATGCTAGCTATCATCATCATTACCATCACCATCATCATCATTATATTGGGGATTAGTTGGAACTGGGCAGCTAGGTAGCACAGTGGATAGAGCCCTGGGCCTAAAGTCAGGGGTACCTGAGTTCAATCCAGCCTCAGAAACTAACTAGCTGTGTGACCCTGGGCAAGTTACTTTGCCCTGTTTGCTTCAGTTTCCTCATCTTTAAAATGAGCTGGAGAAGGAAAATGGCACACCATTCCAGTATCTTTGCCAAGAAAATCCCAAATGGGGTCACAAAGAGTCAGACACAACTGAACAACAACAATTTGAATAGTAGATTCAAGAGAGACTGAAGAGGGCTTAGAATATCAGGATCAGGAATTGATATTTTATCTTGTAGACAATTGGTAGCTACTAAAGGAGTGAAGCTGCAGGATATAGTAGAAAAAGTGTTGAATTTGTAACTGGAAGATCTGGGTTCAAATCTTAGGTCTTCACTTACTATCTTACTGTGGGCTTCAGTTTTATCATCTGTAGAATTAAGCGGTTTTACTAGATGACCTCTAAGGTCCTTTCCAGTTCTAAATCTGTGATCTTGTAAAGGTTTTGAGTAAAGCAGAGGAGTGCTATAGGCATTATGTATACTAGGACAATCAGTAATGTGAAAGATGGAATGGGAAGGAAGTAGGCTGGTGGCAAGAAAAATTTGGTCAGGAAGAGGTAATTATAATAGTCTAGGTAAGAAAACATAAGGTCCTCAGCTAGGTTGGTAGCAGTAAAAATAGAAAAGAAAGGAAGTACTATGGAAACCAAAAGGTGAGATATTATCAATTGAATGGACTATGGTGTAATGGAGAGGAAAGAATAATCTCAAAGCTTAGAGTTTATATGCTCAGGTGACTGGGGAAATAGTGGTGCTGTTAAAGAAATGGAAATGTTAAAGTAAGGGGCAGATTTTTAGTGCCAAAATGAGTTCAGTTTGGAACATGTGTAGTATGAGATGCTTAGAGGTGATCCATATGAAGATAATCAGTGCCCAGTTGGAAATATGTGGTGTAGCAATATCGATTTGAGAACTATCTACATAGCTATCATGGAAGCTATAGATATGGATGGAACTGTGATTTCAGAGGACTGATGGTGAAGAATGCCTACTACTTTTCATCAGAGATATGGTAGCCTATGAATATATATATATATATATATATATATATATATATATATATATATTACCTAACCTTGACTCTTAATTATAAGATAAGATTCTATTGGCAGTCGTGGGGCACATGGCAGGGTCATTGGAAATTGACAGTATCTGTGTATGTGTGTATGTTTGTGTATTTGAGAGCATCAATAAAACTTTTTTAAAGAAGCAGATGAAATTCATAAGGGAAAGAATTTCAGTGAAGAGGAGTTAGCCCAGAATCCTAGATGATGCACACACATAGATGATGGGAAGAGCTTGAGGAGCCAACAAAGGAATAGTCAGAGATGAGGAGAATCAGAGCATACAGTGTCAAGTAAGCCAAGACTGGGAGGAGATCTAGATATACGGATTTGTCTACAATATCACATGCTACAGATAACTCAAGACGATAAGGACAGAAATGTGGGCTTTGGATTTAACAAAAATGAGTTCATAAATGGGATGGGAAAGAACTGTTTCAATTGAATAGTGAAAATAGAGGCTTGGTTGCACATGAGAAGTAGGATGATGGTGACAAAATGGAGGCAGGGAGTGCATACATCTTGTACCAATGCAGGGTGGTCATTGTTCTGCCACTCATAGTCTTAGACTAGAACATTGAGAGGTTCGATGGCATAGGTAGAGTCATATACCATGTGTCAGAAGTAGAATTTGGATGTAGATATTTTCTGATTCCCATTGGCTCTCTATCCACTATTCCAGGTTGTTGCTTCTTATAGCGCCCTTTTAAAGGCCAAGTGTAAGAGTAGAGCTCAGATGCCTGAAATGACAATTACTCATCAATCGACGTCAATGGGGCATAGACAGGCTAAAACAGGGGTTTTTAACCTAAGGTCCACTGACAAATAAGGGATTCATGGACAGATTTCAGGGAATACATGAACTTGGATGGGGAAAAAATTACATCTTTATTTTTCCTAACTTCTAACTGAATGTAACATTTCTTTCAGTTGTGAATATAGGCAACATACATTATTCTGAGAAGGGGTCCATAGGCTTTACCACCTTGCCAAATGAACTCCATCACATGCACACACACGCACACACACACACACAGACATGTGTGTGTGCACACACACACATAAGGACCCCTGGGATAAAAGTACCCAGGATAAGGTGAAAAACTCATACTTGATTAAGGCAAGGAATTCAACGTTGCCAAGGTAATTTCATTCCTTGTTAAGTTAAAGTCATGAATGACAGAACAAATCCTCAGTAGCAGCAGGCAATGAATATTTCTCCACCTTATAGGGAAGCATTGTTAATGCCAGAACAAAGGCCTCACCCATGGATAAACAAGGACCCAGGATGGCGCTGAGGGACAACCATTCCTGACATATTTCTCTCTGGCAAGGATTTATTTGTCCTGGGTGTTCAGAAGAGGCAACTATCTTAACTATACGTGCCATTAGACAGATTTGAGGGAAGCCTAGCATATCCATGGCCCTGGAAAGCTCTGCAAGTCTGCATCTCTATTATGGGGCCATGTAGTTGTCACTATAAAGTTACTAGGGCTTGTACAGTTTAAAGAGGATGCTTGCTTTGTAACATTTATCTGAACATTTCTATATCTATATCTATATCTACATACATATTAAATCTTCTAAATTAGACAGCTCTCACTCAGCTGGAGTGAAGCTCTTGGGTTCTTTGTCCTAATGGATGGCTATTTGATATAACCTCAAATGGCAATTGTCACCCAGCCTCACCCTGGTAGCTGCAGGAGAACTCTGGGACACTAACTCAGGAAGATGGTCCTTATGAAACCCACTGCCAGGTCAGAGCCAGCTGAAACTTCATTTTCCCTTTCATTAATGTTTCCCGAAGGAGTCTCCAGACTCAGAGGTGGTGCACAAAAGGATTTGATATGAAGATGTGACACCTCCTCTTAAATTCCCTAACCACATTTCGGAAGTTGACGGGAATGTCGAGGAGTGAGGCTGATAAAGCCTGCTGTCCCCTCCAAGCTGACTAATCAGACATGAAGTCTTGGCAAGAGATAACCAGGTTAGAGTCGAGCCAAAATGACATCACATCAACTCAATTTCAGATCCTGTACACACCAGTGCCTATCACCACTCCAGGTTGCTAACATCCTCGACATACAAGGGGTATTCTTAGGCTGAGATGTCCCCCTTTTACCCTGTGGCTGTCACTCTAGAGTACATCGGGAGCACATCTGTCACTTAATGTAAAAGCCAGTCAGGTGGCCACCACTCTGTGGCTGGGGTCTAATTGGGACTGTGCTCCTCCTCCCCACCCCTCGGAGTCCTAGCTCTTTGCTTGTAAGTTCTCCCTTTGCATCTCTGATGGAGACCAGGGCTGGACGTGTTCACATCCCCCATGAACCTAAGCACAGGGGATAAACTGGGGCTTTCAATCTGGAGAGTTGTTCACATCAATAATGAATTTCAAATAATTTATTCACTTCAGGAGTAAGTGGTTGGCATACAATCCTTACCGCTGGTTTGCTGAGATAATTGATTTCCATATAGTTTAAAGATGAGGAAAAGAAACATATGACAATTGAAGCGGGTTTGGAGGCAATTGTGAATACCATATCAGTTTAATTATAGCTCCATCTTTAGCTGACATGGGTTCTTTCCTATTGGAATTAAAATATCCAAGCAACTTGAAATGTAACAGTGATGAATTTTTCATGTTCTGCTCCCTACCTTGTATCCTAGCTCAGGGCACTGTTACAAGCACACTTCTAGCTTTTTTTTTCAATAGATAGTTAACATGACATGCAAGACTGGTCTGCATGACACAGATAACTCAGGGGAATCACAACGAAGGAAATGAGATGCATTAGTATCTGGATGTGAACTGGGGATATAAGTTCTCAGAACTTCTTGTTCAATTTATAGAAACAGAATTTTCTCCCTGTGCATAAGATTTCAAAAATAGTAATCACATTCAGAAAAGGCAATGTTCCCACTCCAGGTACTAATATCAATATGTAAAAGAAAATCATTAATTCAATGTGCTCCTCAGCAGTACCTATTTTATGTCAACAAACTCAGTGAGGTGATAAAACAAAGCTGTGGCAGAAATTGAATTACTGACCATTGAGATTTGGGTAAGGTCTTTGGATACAGGATTGATGGCCATGGTATGGAGGGCCCATTGGAAGTGGTTGCCCACATGGAATGAGCATCTTTAATAGGTATTTTCCTTCCCTCTAAAAATCATAATATCAAAGTACAGTTAGGACCTTCTTTAATTCAGGTCACAGCAGTAAGTGCAAGGACCATATTGGTTGAGGGGCTACTGAAGAAAATTAGGTTTCTTCTGTCCCTAGACCCTGATCTGGATTGGACGAGGGGATTCACTTACATTCCTTTGAGCCATATCAGTAAAGGATCTCTCCACATTCAGTCATGCCAACTGTGCAGCCAAAAATCTGTTTTTCAGTCTGCTGTTTTTCATTGTATATGATGTGACAATGTTTTCATTGTATCTTTAGAAAAATTGTTATACCATCAAAACTTGTTTTCAGTCCCCACCCACATCCTCTTTCTGTACCCTTTTAATCTTTGAGTAGGATTTCCCTCTCCCCTTTATCAAAACCTGCTTATAGTTTCACAGTGAAACATATGTGATTGTTGCAGTCATCTCTCCTTGGTTCACGTGGAACGTCTTCCATTGTAAGAAAGCTCATAGATTTGGAGCTTAGAGGTCATCAACTCCAACCCTTTCATTTTAAAGAAGAGGCATTGAGTCCCACAGAGGTTTAGTGACCTGCCTAAGAACATACACGTAAGTATGGATAGTGGACCATGCTCTTGTACTTTCCCAGTCACCAGTGGAGGGAAACAAGGCTGTGTGCTTGCTCCCATGCTTTTTAGCATGATATTTCAGCCATGTTGTCAAATGCCTTTCAATGAGAATGAACATGGCATCACTGATGGTAAATCCTTCAACATGAAAAGACTACACACTAAGGTCAAAGTGGAGGGAGTGTTGGTGTATGATTTTCTGTTTGCAGATGGTTGTGCTTTCAATGTAGCCTCTGAAGCTGAGATGCAACAAAGTATGGATCAATTCTCTGCTGCTTGTGCTAATTTTGGCCTAACAATTAACACCAAGAAAACACAGGTGCTCCATCAGCCACCACACACCATCCATATGTGGAACCATTGGTTACAGCAAATGGAGAAGTTTTGAATGCTGTGGATAAGTTCACTTACCTTGGTAATGTACATTCCAGGGATGTAACCATTGATGATAAGGTTGACACAAGTATTACCAGAGCTAGCTCAGTGTTTGGGAGGCTCCAAAGGAAAGTATGGAGTATGGGAGAGAAGAGGTATTTAGACTGACTACCAAACTGAAGGTCCACAGAGCCCTTGTGCTGACCTCATTGTTGTATGCCTGTGAAACCTGGACAGTATACCAGTGCCATACCAGGAAACTGAATAGCTTCCATTTGAATTGTCTTAGGAAGATTGTGAAGATCCCTGGCACGATAGGATACCAGACACTGAGGTCCTTTCTCGAACTAAACGGCCAAGCATTCAAACTCTGCTTCAGAGAGCGCAGTTCTGATGGGCTGGTCATGTTGTTTGAATACAAAACGTACGCTTGCCAAAAAGACTATTTTATGGAGAATTCACACAGGACAAGCATTCACATGGTGGTCAGAAGCAGCAATACAAGGACACTCTCAAAGTCTCTCTTAAGAACTCTGGAATTGATTTGTGACATGGGAGACACTGGCATAGGACAGCATGGTGTGACCACATCAGAAAAGGTGCTGTGCTCTATGAGCAAAGCAGAATTGAAACAGCTCAAGAGAAACAGAAGATACGCACACTTAGAGAATCCACTGCAAATGTTCACATGGACTATTTGTGCCTGACTTGTGGTAGAACATTCCGAGCTCATATTGGTCTGATCAGTTACAGTCAGACACACTAAAACTTGACTCTAGCAAAGTGATGTCATTTTGGTTCTCTTTGAAAATGAACGACAACAACGATTAAGTGGCCTTAGACACAGAGAATACCAAAAGGCCAGGCAGGGATTGTTTATCATCATCATCATCATCATCATTACCTTATGTTTATATTGTGATTGAAGATTTGCAGTTTACTTTATGTACATTATTTTATTTGACCTTTGTGATGACCCTGGGAGGTAGGGAACATAGGCACTGTTATCCCCATTTTACTGATGAGGAAACTGAGACTCAGACTCAGTGATCTGTCCTGAAACAATAGGAAAGTACCTAGAGGTATCCAAGGGAAGACTTAGTCCCATTTATCTTTTTTTCTTATAGGAAGGGAGCAACAGTAACCTGAATGTCTTTATGCTAAGCTCCATGAACTGGCCTCTTAGAGATGGGCCCACACATCTCTGAAGCCTGAAAAGATGGAGACTAAGTAGGAGCCTCAGTCTAAGTGGGAATTAAAAAACACAGATTCTGGGACACCAGCATAAGGCTACTGTTTAGAAGGCCACCATGAGGGAGGACAACGGAATAGCATAGGAGAGGTAGGGAAGGAGCTTGGCCTCATGGTTGCCAGCAATTTCCTATTTTAAGGAATTATTCTTATCACTACATGCCAAACTCCATTGTTTCTAGCTACTGAAGGATTGTAAGTTCTATGAGTACCTTCTCCATTTGGTACCCCAAGCCAAAACCCTGGTAGTGACCCTGGAGACCATTTGTGTAAGGAGATGGGAGATGTTCTCCTGCATTTTTGCCCTTGGATGACTCTACTTGGAACAGCTCACATCTTGGTCTTTTTCAAACTGGTCTGTAATATATGGAATCTATTAGCAAGTATTAATACTTACATAATTATGGCAAGGATGGCAAAGAGCCATACAGGTTGGACATGAAGACACCCAGTCTTGGATTTACCTCTTATTTACTATATGACTTTGAAGCCAACTAATTATACCCCTTCCTTGGGCCTGTTTCCCCACGCAAGAGGATAATTTTCTTCCACTCCTTATGATATGAATATAAGTGAAAGAGGAATGCTCCTTGACAGGAAGGTAAATACAAGATGCTATTCGTTATAATAAACTCTAGGCTCCTTCTTTGGGTACCTTGTAGGGCACTACCTCGTTATCAGGTACACCATAATATTCCTCCCTAGTAGTCATAATGACCCTGATCCTTTAAGGTAGAACATGATGATTATCAAGGCACCTCTGCACTGTGTGGCCTTGGGAAAATTGCTTTACGTCTCCAGGGCTTCGTTTTCTCATCTACAGAATGAGAGTTGGATTAAATGATCTCTAAGACCCCTTCTGAGGGCACTTAGGTGGTGAAGTGGATAGAGTGCTGGGCCTGGAGTCAGGAAGACCTGAGTTCTAATCAAGCCTCAGATCCTTCCTAGCTATATAACTCTGGGCAAGTCACTTAACCCCGTTTGCCACAATTTCCTCATCTGTAAAATGAGCTGGAGAAGGAAATGGCAACCCACTCTAGTATCTTTGCCAAGAAAACCCCAAATGGGGTCATGAGGAGTCAGATATGACTGAAACAACTGAACAACAACAAGGTCCCTTCTAGCTTGAAGCTTCTGTGACCCCACACATGCCCAAAAGGCAACATCTAGAGCCAGGGGTGGGGAACCTGCAGCCTCGAAGGCACATGTGGCCCTCTAGGTCCTCAAGTGCAGCTCTTTGACTGAATCCACACTTCACAGAACAAATCCCCTTCATAAAAGGATTTGTTCTGTAAAACTTGGACTCAGTCAAAAGGCTGCACCCAAGGACCTAGAAGGCCACATGTGATCTCGAAGCCACAGGTTCCCTACCCCTGATTCTAGGCCCTCAGGACACAGAACAATTAGAATTTCTAATTAATGTTTTCTACATATATTTATATAAATATATATAACCACATATATTTTATATAACCATATATGATATATATAACCACCTAATATGCTACCTATATATATAACTGCATATATATATAACTATATATGTAAAAGTACCTAATATACCCCCTATATGTATAACCACATATATATAACTATAACTCTTTCTCTCTCTAAGCCATTATTTGTGGGTCTTCATCATGGGAAGTTAACTACTATAGCTCCATCTTCCCTCCTCAATCATCCTTTGGTGCCCAAATCAGAGACTGATTCTTGGATCAGAGAGACCATAGCTATATCTTAATGGTATAATTCAGATGCTTTCTGATCGACAAGCAGATCCCAAATATGTGACTGAGAGGTGGTGTGATTCAGTGGATAGAGTGTTGGATTTTGATTCAGAAAACTGGTTTGGATCCTGGCCCTTTCATTTCCTCCCTGTGGGACCTTGGGTCACTTCTTCTCTGAAGGATCAATTTCCTCATCTATAAAATGAAGGAGTTAGACTAGAGGACCTCTGAGCTTTCTTCTAACTGTAGATCTAGGATACTGTGTTCTCAAACTCTAAAACAGTGGTTTTCAAAATACAGTTTGAGAATCCTTGGTGATCCCCGAGACCCTTTCAGGAGATCTGTGAAGTCAGAATTATTTTTACAATATAAATAAAATATTTTCATTTCTAATATGATAAGTATTGAAAGCTATAACCTATAATAAACAAAAGTTCTCTGGGGATTTTCAATAATTTTTGAGAGTATAAAGGGGTCTTGATACCAAGAAAATGGAGGGCCATTGCTTTGAAACATAGACTGCAATTTGGTTGAAGATGTCTCAGCAGAATAATAGATTACATTTGCATTTGGTCAGAATGCACTTGGGCTTGGGCCAAAGCTGAACAGAGGGGAGTGGCTAAGGACGCCAAAACCAAAGCTCAAAAAAACCCAAAGAGAACACTTCTAGTGGGTGTAAGGAGGCTCTAGAATATTATCCACCATGATTCTGAGGTAGTGTGGCGTAGTGGGTAAAGATCTGGATTTGGAATCAGGAAGACCTGTGTTCAAATCCCAACTTAGATACTTACTAGCTATGTGACCCTGGGCAAATCACTTATCTGGACTCAGTTCCTCATCTGCAAAAGCAGGGGGTTGGACACATTAACCTCTAAGGTCCCTCCTAGCTCTAAATCCAGGATGCTATGTCATTTACAAGAAATGGCAGAAAAGAAATCATCTATGACCAAAAAAAGGGGGGGGGAATATAATGGATAGAACACTGGACTTAGAATCAGGAAGACATGGGTTCAAATCCCATCTCAGACATTTACTAGTTGTGTGACCTAGAAAGTCACATGACCTTTCTGTGCCTATGGTTCCTCATCTAAAACACAAAGGAAATTGGGCCAGATGGCCTCTACAATCTCTTCTGGCTTTAAATCTATGACTCTGACTCTGATTCTGATTCCTGGTGTCATCGGTCCTCTTTGAGAATGAAGGGTGAACAACAATAAACAATTGATTTTGTATGTCAACTACCACTTCCTAGATGAAGCCTGTATTGATCCCCTCCGGTTGCTAGTGTCTTTGCCTCCCATGAAATTACATTGTATTAATGTGTATATGTTGTAGTTGCTGGTTTGGATGTGTTGTTTTCCCCCCAGAAGAAGGAAAGCTCCTCAAGGGCAGGGACATTTCATTTTTGTGTCTCCTAGAACAGTGCCTGGTACACAATAGGCACTTAATAAATGCATGAGCAATGTATAAGAGATGGATGGTAGAGAGTACTCACAAAGAGAAGATCAGAATCGAAGTTTATAACATAACCCAAGACAAGAAGCAACTGGCTTTAGTGGTACCAATCAAGTCAATACAATACTAGCTGGTTGGCAGCTCTAATAAAGACAAGCAGAACCCATCTTGTTCTAGGATTAGCTAGTGAAGGACAATAGGTGTTCAACTGGGCCTTGAAGGGGTTAGAGGTGTGAAAGTGTCGATAAGTGACTGTCTTGAGTCTATCTTGGTTTCTTGGAAAACAAAGTCATACTCAGATTGCCCCCTCTGTTCCTGCTCTCTCAGTGGGTTTGGTGGCAGTATACTTGTATAACACATGTTGGGATGCCAGCCTCAGTTTGTATTTTTACAGTCCACTAATTAGACCATTTTAACTAATTTGTTTGCATTTTGTATGAGCAAGTTGGGCTTTTGGATTGACTAATGTAATTGCAGCTGGTTTCTGCCAAATGCAAATTACTCTGTCTAGTGTGGACTAGAGAGAAAAGCAAATATTTAATAGACATCAATACCCTTGTAGCTTTTTACTGTGTTTTCCCTCTGTGGAAAGTTGAAATCATTTCTACTGTGTTTGATTACACATCAACATTAAATTATTTTTAATCATTTAAAAATAGTCATGCATTTTGTTCTGTCTTGGTGGGTTACTTGAGATCTATTTGCCTTGACATTTAGGGAAATGCTCCCCATCCCAGCTACTACCCTTCCTTAAAAAAAAAAAACAACCAAAACCACAAAAAAGCAGGACTTTTCCAACCAACTAGAAACCCTTTTACTTTTCTGTAGGGTTAGTTTTTCTTTCTTGATTGTACCATTCACCAGGAATTGGGCATCATAGAAGATTCTTAGTCTGTGTCCTGAACTTCTAGGGGTTGGGTGTGGAGGGCCCTAATTTTCCTCCCTTTCAGCATCTGTCCCATAGGTACAGTGACCACATTTTCCTATCTAAAATCAGGATATAGGATATGATGAAGAATTTTTTAAATTCACTCACTTGTCAATGCATATACTTTTGTATGTGCATTGTATATATAACATGGTAATTCAATAATGATAGATAGAATCAAAGGACTGGGATTCAATTCCTGGTTTGGTTGCTTATGACACATGAGACTTTTGACAAGTCACCTAATTTCTTTGGGTCTCAGTTTCCTCCTTTATAGAACGGTGAGAGGTTGTCGGTTTGTTTGAGTTTTTTTGGGAGGAAGGGATGTAAAACTAGATAATCTCATTAGTCCTTCCCATTTAAAATCTATGATATTATGATCCCATCAATTTTATTTTATTTTCAGTTCCAGATTCTCTCCATTCCACCACCCCTTCCCTACCCACCATAAATAATAATAAAGTATAATGTAAAATAAATACAACAGAAATGAAACCCATTACAAATATGAAGTTATGCAAAACAAATTTCCATGTTGGCCATATACTAAAAAAAAAAAAAAAAACAAGGAAAAAAGAAAGAGAAAAAATATGCTTCAATCTACACTCTAAATCCATCAGTTCTCTAAATGGAGGTGGATAGTATTTTTTATCATGACTCCTTTTAGAGTTACTAAATCTTTCACAGTTGGTTATCTTTAAAATACTGCTATTACTGTGTAAATTATTCTGGTTCTGCTCACTTCACTTTGCATCAGTTCATATAAGTCTTGCCAGGTTTTTCTGAAATCTTCTCTTTCATAATTTCTTTATTATTATTATTTATTAATTAATTATTTTTTAGTTTTCAACATTCACTTCCATAAGATTTTGAGTTCTAAATTTTCTCCCCCTCCCCAAGATGGCATGAAATCTGATATAGGTTATACATATACATTCACATTGAACATATTTTCATATCAGTCATGTTGTAAAGAAGAATTAGAACCAATGGGAGAAATCACAAGAAAAATAAACAAAAGAGAGAGAGAGAGCAAATAGTGTGCTTTGATATGCATTCAGACTCCATAGTTCTTTTTTTGGATGTGGATAGTATTTTCTATCATGAGTTGTGGATGTGGATAGTATTTTCTATCAAGGTTGTCTTAGATCCTTGCATTGCTGAGAAGAGCTAAGTCTGTCAAATTTGTTCTTCACACAATGTTGCTGTTACTGCGTACAATGTTCTCCTGGTTCTGCTCACTTCACTCAACATCAGTTCATGTAAGTCTTTACAGGTTTTTCTGAAGTCCGCCTGCTCATCATTTCTTATGACACAATAACGTACCATCACATTCATATACCATAAGCTGTTCAGTCATTCTCTAATTGATGGACATTCTCTCAGTTTTCCATTCTTTGTCAACACAAAAAGAGTTGCTATAAATATTTTTTTACACATGGGTCATTTTCTTTTTTCATTGATCTCTTTTGAGGTATAGAACTCATAGTGGTATTGCTGAGTCAGAGCTTATGTACAGTTTAAAAGCTTTTGGGGCATAGTTCCAAATTGCTTTCTAGAATGATTGGATCAGTTCACAGCTCCAACAACAGTGCTTGAAAGTACCACTTTTCTCACATTACCTTCAGCATTTGTCATTTTCCTTTCCTGTCACCTTAAGTAATCTGATGGGTGGAAAGTGGTACCTTAGAGTTATTTTAATTTGCATCTCTCTAATTATTACTGATGTAGAACATTTTTTTCACATAACTATTGATAACTTTGATTTCTTCTTCTGAAAGCTTCCTGTTCATATCCTTTGACCATTTATCAATAGGTGAATGATTCTTAATTGTATATATTTGGCTCAGTTCCCTACATGTTTGAGAATTAGAGAAATTTAGAGAAATTTGCTGCAAAGATTTCCCCTCAGTTTCCTACTTTTCTTCTAATTTTAGCGTCATTGCTTTTGTTTGTGCAAAAACATTTTAATGCTATGTAATTAAAATGATTCATTTTACTTCCTGTGAAGCTCTTTATCTCTCATTTGATCATGAAAATTTCTCCTATTCATAGATAATTTCTTCTGTGCTCCACAAATTTCCTTATGCTCTCACCCTTTACATCTAAACCATATACCCATTTTGAACTTATCTTGGTTACAGTATGAGATGTTGGTTTGTGTCTAGTTTCTGTCAGAGTACTTTCCAGGTTTCCCAAAAGTTTTTGTCAAATTGTAAATTCTTGCCCTGTTAGCTAGACTCTTTGGGTTTATCAAACACTAGATTATTGTGCTTGTTTGCTTCTGCATATTTCATACACAGTTTATTCCTTGTATCAACCATTGTATGCTTATCAAGTACCAAATCGTTTTGATGATTACAGCTTTGTAGTGTAGTTTGAGATCTGGCGCTACTGCTATCCCTTCCTTTACTTTTTCTCATTGATTCCCCTGATATTCTTGACCTTTTGTTCCTCCAGATAAATTTTCTTATTCCATATAGAGTTAGAAAATCACTTTATTGAAAATAATGTTTAAGATTACATGAATAATTTCAGACTTACTTTAAAAGCCTGTGTTCTCTAGGTACAGTCATCCCATATAATATATAGTATAATATATTTATATAATATATAAATATATAAATTTTCATTTGCCCTTGTGGCAGTCCATCAATTTTGCCCTGTGACCACAACTAAGATGTTTCAGCAGTTCAACACTCCTTAAGGGAGGGAGAGGTGGGATGGAGGTAGGGGACTTTATGACCAGAATCTAGTAAGAGAATTGACCTAGCATCCTAGCCTGGGCCACCCACCCACATTGCCTATGTTATTACATATGTACATACTGGTTGACATGTAGCTAAAGATGCTGTTGTTAAAGGATCAAGTTGCATTTTGGTAAATAATCTCCATGTTTCCCAGCCTTATTTTCTCTCTAGCTTTTGGACTTGTGTATGTTTTTATTGTAATGTAATAAAATTATTTGTTGTAACATAATCAAATTTATTGAGTCTAGATTCAATGGAGACCACAACTGATTCTACAGCTCTGTCTCAAATTACTCAGTTCATCTGCATTGCTTAAATCCAAATACCCCTTTAACTGCTCATTTTGCCTCTAGAGATGTACAGATGCCAACAATGATAGAGGTAGAACCAACTGGATTCCTGATATCCATGGAGTGTGATTTGTACCCTGATCCACTAGAACAAGGGCTCCTAGAAAAACCTGACCTTGAGGTATCATCATGCCTCATGTACATTACCTGAAACAAAAACTAGACAAAAAAAATAACATTCTGAGCTCTGAAAATACTTGTTGCTCACCTCCCCCAACCCAGTCCCTTTAACCGTAGATATTTGATCCCTCGTGATAGAGAGAACTGCTTGCTATGGGTTGTAGAAAAGCACCAATTCTTGGGTACCAGTAGGAAGCTAAGAGAAAAATAAATGGACTTCACAAGGACTCCACAAAGAGAGAAAGAGAATTCCAGGCTCCAGAGTCAGGAGGAACCCCTTTGATACACACATTTTCTATATTTGTGACTCTTTATCATTCTGCTTTAATTTTGAGTCTATTCTCTACAGGTACCCTGTGGGTGCAATGGGAGAATGCGTGCTGAGTTTGAGAGGGGACAAAAACATCTCAACAAGGCAGCAGGTTGCACCAAACATAAGATGAAATCGAGTAGGAAGGAATGGAAAGTCTTATACTTAGGTTAAATAAATAAACTTCACAAGTTCAGTATGTAGAAGGCTTGGCTAAACATCAGTCTGAAGGAGAGCTGACTGTTTTAGTGGACCGCTACATCAATATCAGTCAATAGTGTGATATTGCCATCGAAAGAAGCTAATGTGATCTTTGAATTTAAGGGAGACGTTGATAATCTAGGCCATCCAGAGAAGATTGTCCAGGATAGTCAAGTGCCTTCTAGTCATGTCATACGAAGATTAGTTTGGAGGTCCTGGGGATGTTTAAGGTGGAGAAGAGAAGATTAAGGGGAGTTGTAATTGTTGTCTTCAAGTATTTGAAGTACTGTTATTCATGGAGAGGGGGGATTAGACAAGCTTTCCTTGATTCCGGAAGGCAGAACTAAGAAGGACGCGTGAAAGGTGGGGGGTGGGGGAAGCAAATTTAAACTCTGTACCAGGCAAAACTTCCTGCCAATTCGAACTATCTAAAATTGCATGGTCAACCTCTGAGGGTCACTCAGGGGTTATTTGTGCAAAGGCTGGATTCACCCTTGTCTAATGAGTTGTAGAGGGTATTCTACAGACCTGAGTTGAATTAGGTGGGCTTTGAGGTGCCTTTGAACTCTGTGAGTCAGTGATTCCTTGGGTCAAGCTTTGTTCTCATGGCCATAACCCCAGAAAAATAAATCTCAAGTGGTGTCAACTGAGGCATAGAGCTCTCTGTTCCAACTAGGCTGTCTACTACCAACCCCACCCCCAAACCCAGAACACTCTCAAATAATGAGCTTTTATAGAAGTCATCTTCCCATGTCTCCCACCTCTGGGCTCTGAAACAGTTAAATAAATGGAAGAATATGTTGAATTTATGAGAGTGACTAAAAAAGCAAGCTTGCATTAATTATTACATGCAGACTGTAATTACAGATTTAAATGAAGGCTGTTTTATTTGTCACAGATGAGAAAACTGAATGCCAGGCATCGCTGCAATTCCTTGGTGTCTGGAAGACTCCCTCCACCCCCACTTGCCCTCATCCCCACTTCCAAGTCCTCCTACATTAGAAACAGAGACCCCAGTAGCTCCTCTTCCTCCCTAACCCCATTTGCCATTGACTTACACTCAGTGTGATGATATGCTCTGGAGTCAGACACTGAGGATGCATTCATTCCCTTTCCCAGTATAAAAAACCATGACAAAGGGCTGTTACCTTACTTCAAAGAGAGTAGGTGGACTTTGGATTGATTTTTAGAAAACACTACTAAAGAAAGTATTCTTAATCTTTTCTTCTGTCATATATAGACCCCTTTGGGGACAGTCTGGTGAAACCTATGGACCCCTTCTCAGAATGTTTGTAAAAGCATAAAATGAAATTTTTGTTGGTGTTGTCCAGTTGTGTCCAACTCTTTGTGACCCCATTTGGGGTTTTCTTGAAAAAGGTACCAGAGTGGTTTGCTATTTCCTTCTCCAGCTCATTTTACAGAAGAGGAAATTGAAACACAGTTAAGTGACTTGCCCAGGATCACAGCTAGTAAATGTCTGAAGCCAGATTTGAACCCGTGAAGATGAGTCTTCCTGACTCTCTCCACTATGACACCTACCTGCCCCTTAAAATGAAATACATGGGATTACAAAAGAAGCCAATGATATTGAAAGACAGTTGTCAAAATGAATTTTTAAAAAAATAAGTCAAGGTTAAGAATAGAACACTTTGAAAGATGATATAATAGAACATTTTTAAATGATATAAAATTTGGATAGGTGAATGAAAACATGACATTTACTGATATATTTCAGACTTCAAACAACATACAGCCAAATAGTGAAGTAAATAAGAAGGAAGATACCTCCTTTAAAATTCACTCCATCTAATTTCCTGCCCTAATAGGGACAAAACCATAATGGCCTTAGGGTTGTGGTGGTGTTGGACTTTTTCCCCTTCAGTCTGAAGTATCTAATTTAACTGTCCACACTGGCGAAGTAAATATGATACTTCAAAAATCTCGACCTTCCTCTGTTACGTGTAGACAACTTTGGCCTTCTGTAAATAACATTCATTCCTGCCATGGCCTGAGTCAAAATTGTATCCATATAGATTCAGACTTAGCTGACCCATATGGATCTCAGAGACCCTGAATAGCACAGAGGAGGAAATGCCTCTCTGGATGGGTCTTTAATCCAAGGCATAAAACAACTCTGAAAGTAATGAAACACTTTCCCCAAAGGCAGGATCTGTACTGCATAAAGAGAAATGGAGATTTGGCAAAACTGATTGATGACTCAGATCTGATCTGACTAGTTTACTGCTCTTGACAAGAATTAAGTGAATTCTGTACCTCTCAAATAACCACTTAGCACTACAAAGACTCAGTACTCAGTATTTACTTGCTCTAATTTTACGAATTGTTGGGGAGCTAAGAGACAAAGAGGCATATTAAGCACCTACGATTTGCACTGGCAATTAAAAACGCAAGCAAATAGCAAGACAATCTTTGTCCTCAAGGAGTTTATATTCCAAGGAGGGAAGCCAACATATCAAAAGGGAAGACAGCAAGGGGAGAAAGTAGAAAAGTTCAGAGTCTGAAGGAAAGTGAGGAGGGGAATGAAGCATGGCTAGCCTGGGCCCATTCTCAAAATGAATGCCCCTGATAGGAATTCACCAGTGGGAGAAAGGTGTTGACATGGTGGAGGAATGCCCAGTAAAATGGAGGTGCTGAGGAATAAAGTGCTAGGTGAGGAGACAATAGGACTATCAGTATTAAATGACAATCAATTGCACAAGAATGACTCTTTTCACCCTTATAATTATCCCCCATTATCACTGCCATCAGCATCAGTAGGTCCACCTTCTTCAGTCTCAGTCTCAGCATCACTATCACTTTCACCACCCTCATCAGCATCAGTATCACCATCACCATTTCCATTATCATCACCAACACTATCAACACCACTACTGTAGCCATCAGTGCCACTCTTATCAGCATCATCACCAGCATCCCCAACCTTATCTATATCACCATTACTCTCATAATCATCACTCCCCACCCACACACATACACACTCCCATTGTTATTGCTATTAATTGAACCTGGTTCAACTGTAAGTCAAAGCAAGAAAACAATCTAGCTGGTTAGTCCATCATCCAGGACATTACAAAGTAAATTGACTTTCCTCTACCAGCTTTGGAAAAAGGCATCTCCTAGTCTTTACCCTGGGTTAGTCATGCAGATTTATAGAAAAAGTGGGCAGATGTCCACACAACATGATTGAAAAGGCACAAAACTCTGTATATCCAAAGCATCTCCCCTATAAGCTTCCCCTAGTGCCTGACATCCCCACCTAGTGGAGTTGTTCTGTGCAGACATTGACAGCCCTTGTTAAAGGACAGATATGTGGAAGCTGTTAACACTCTAGATCTCATTAAATAAGGATGCAGAAAGAAAGGGAAATAAGACCATTCAGTTTTTATGGGGTAAGGGAAAGTAGGAGATGTGGAACATAAAACATGTTTGGGGGAGTGCTGATATGTTTGGGAGGAGTGGTGCAGTAGGGACTTCTAGACATACAGAGAATAGTTATATGAGGGCACTGGGTTCTCTCCCTCCTTATGGTGGCCTCTCCACAGTGACTTCAAGGTGTCCCAGTACCCCTGTCCTAATTGAATTTAACTTTAAAAGTTTATTTGGGGGAAGGTTTTGTGTCTCTTGTCCTGGTACAAAAATTGCTAGTTATGCCACTGCCTGGCCATGAAGCTAACTTCTAGGTGCTTGAACTATCACTCTGACATTGGACTACTAGAGGTATAGTTCCTCCCCTCAGCATGTACAGAGATACATACACAGACTGGCAGTGCCATGAAAATACCTCCTTAGTTCAATAGAGATAAGACTGGTGTGGTACCATTTTGGAGGTGTACAATGGATATTCTTCTTTCCACTTCAGAGAAAGTAAAGATCCTCTTACTGCTTCCTATCTGCCATGAAGACATTTTTAATTAGACTAAGAAGGAACTCCATAGATATACTAAAAGAGAAATCTCCTACCCTCAAGGATCTCTGAGCTCTGGAAGGCCACTTGAGGGTGTGTCCTTAAACCTACCAGGCTAGCCTATGAGCATATGGCCTCCTAAGCTGGTCTGTGTCTGGAATGAGGCCACCTCTAGCTTGTCTTCCTTTGTGAGATCTGGAAGGGCAGTTGGTTGGTATCTTTCCTTTTCCCAGGCACCTGAGTAGCAAGGTATCAGCTACCCAACTAGCTACCCAAGCAATTTTGTTGACAGTAGCAATAGAGTGATAATGTCAGAAACACCAGCAGCTTGGTCAAGAGGGATAGAGTTACTCACGGAGAAAGAAATCACCAGAAAGAAAAGGGCCCACTTGACATTGATCAGGCTGTACTAAATGGAGGTGAAAGATAAAATAGCTAATGGGCAGCCCAATTTCAAATATCCCAACCAGGCTTGCATATTAACCTCTCAACAGATTGTAATGATACTATGATTTCAAATTGCTTAGTGTTCCCTTTCTGTATGAGATAAGAACTGCCTGTCCTGTACCTGATTCATGTTTATACTCTGGGTACCCCCCTTTTTTAAAAATTCCTCTCTTTCCTCCCCCTTGTTTGTAGGGCCACTTATAGTAGAGTATAGTAGAGCCAAAAATAAGACTGTTCCTCAGGAATCAGAGGGGAGGATGGAATCGGAGCACTGCAACACTAGTTCCCCTATTGCTCAGACAGACATTCTACAGCAATGAACCCAGAGCAAGCCAGGAGGGTAGGTACAGGACAGGAACTGAAAACAGTCATCAGCCCCTGAGGCCTCAGCCTATTTGTGCCTGGCCAGTGGGTACTAAGCTGGAATTATTGAAAAGAAATTTTTGCTAAGAAAATAAAACAAAAATATAGAGAGAAATAAGTTCATAGGACATGCATTTTATATCTGAACTTTAGAAACATTTAGCCAAATATATGCCATACTGACATTGCTTCCTGGGTGCACAAACTACAATTTCTTTCCCCTGTTTGGGAAGCCTTACCTCCAATTTTTATATACATACACATATAAAAAATATATATATATACATGAATATTTATACACATGTATAATATATGTATGTGTGTATATATGTGTATATATATTATATATGCTTCTAATATAGATTTAGAGCTGGAAGAACCTTTGAGGTCATCTGGTCTTATCTCCTCTTTTTACAGTTGAAAAAACTGAGGCCTAGACAGTTTAAATTTCTTGCCTAAGGCAACACAACTAGTATGTTTCAGAGGTGGAATTCAAATACTGATCTGCTGACTTAAAATCTAGCACCCTTTCCTTTGTACCAACCTTTCCTAAATCTCCCTTAGAACTGTCCTTCAGCTGCTAGGAAAGGGTAATGGCAGGAGCCTCAGTTAAACTCCCTTCTAGGTAGTGGGCAAAACAAACTTGCTGCTACCAGGAAAAGGGAGAGAAGACTATGTCACTTCAGTAACTGACCATCAGCATTTCAACTCAAAGCTCATCCTCGAAGGATCAGTCAAATTCAGAGAGTCCAGGAAACAGGACTTCCCTTCATTCTCTTGTAAAGGGACACTATCATAAGATCATAGGATTTATAGCTGGAAGGGTTTTCTTTACTACTCTTTCATTTTATAGATGAGGAAACTGAATCCCAGAGAGAAGTGACTTTCCCCCCAACTCTCCTTCCTTCTAAACTTCCTTGTTATAAAGAGCACCACCATCCTCCTAGGATGTAGTTGAAGGGTTGGGAACCTGTGGCCTCAAGGCCACATGTGGCCCTATGGGTCCTCAAGAGGGGCCCTTTGACTGAATCCAAGCTTCACAGAACAAATCCCCTTAATAAAAGGATTTGTTCTGTAAACCTTGGACTCAGTCAAAAGGCCACACTCAAGGACCTGGAAGGCCACATGTGGCCTCAAGGCTGCAGGTTCTCTACCTAGTCATTCAGGCCCACAATCTTTGTGTCCTCCTAGACTTCATTCTCACTCACCCCACAAAATCAAATTGTTGTCAAGTCTCATCATTTCCACACCCCAGACTCCTATACATCAATTCTCCTCTCAAATAGCAACAGTACTAGTCCAGGCCTTCAGATCCTCTCACTTGGACTACTGCAAGAAAGCCTTCTAAATGATCTCCTGGCCTAGAGCCTCTCCTCAGATTTACCTTCCACTAAGACATCCAGATGATTTTTCTAAAGTTCTGACCATGTCACCACTTTGCTTAGTGCACCCAACTGTTCCCTATTATCCCCAAGATCAAATAAAAGCTCCTTTCTTTGGCATTTAAAGCTCTTCATGACTTGACCCCTTCCTACCTTTTCAGCCTTCTTAATTTTTACCTCCCTTGATTCACTGTTTGATTCATCTGAATAATTTCAGCTCCTTGAATAAGACATTCCATCTCTCATCTCTACACTTTTGTACCAGCTGTGCCCAATGTCTAGAAATGTTCTACCCCTTCACCTCTGCTGTTTTCCTGACTTCCTTCAAGATAGCTTAAAGTCCACTTTATTAAAGAGATCTTTCCTAGAACTCCCCCTGCCCCCAGCTGTTGATGCCTCCCCTTTCAGATTACTTTCCATCTACAAAGTATATGTTTTGTATGTGCCCAGTTATTTATATGCTATCTTCCTCCATTAGAATGCATATCCCTTGAGGACAGGGACTGTTTTTTGCCTTTCTTTATCTCCAGTACTTAGCATAGCACCTGACGAAGTTAGTATTAAAAAAAAAGTTTGTTGACTAACTGACTGATTTGGCCAAGGTCAAACTTGTAGGAAGTAGCAAAGTTGGAATTTGAATTTATGTTATCTAGCTCTTTCAATAAGAGCTACAAAATTTCCCCGAAGCAGGCATTCAAGGAGAAAGAAAAACAAGGAGATAACCATCTGCATGGTGAAGTGGGAATACAAGCTTCCCAAGTGTGGCAAGAAGGAACTGTTCCATGAGAGAAGTAGGAGATACGTTTCAAATATTGAGGTATGAAGAGCAAGGAAACCATGAGGAAATCAATGCACCAGACCAGACTCGTGGTGGCAAAAGCCTGGAGCAAGGTGGTAGCCATAGATAATTAGAATCTGTTCTTTTTTAGGTGAAAGTTCCAAACTTCTCTGCCCACTAAGTCTTCCTCTAGAACCACTGACACCATGAAATAGAGCAATTTGAGTTTCCCTCTTTTTTCTCCATCCTTTTCCATTCTTGGGTAGAGAGTGGTCATGACCCAAAGTGGGGAAAGAGAAGACAGCAAAGGAGAACAAGGGATGAGACCTAAATCACCAGCCCCTGGACATCCAAGACAAGGCTACACTGATGAATGTGAACAGCCTTCTGGTAACCATGGCCAGTGGTGAATTGCAAAGCTCTTTTGCCTGGTGTGCTGAAGTATTCCCTCCCCCTCTGGTTCCCCCTAGTGGACAGGCTATGAGATTCAAATGAAACTGAAGACATTTAGCTCCCAGTTAGTGGAGGAGGAGTTGTGTGGTACATGACAGGCATTTTAGATGGGGATGGGAGACTCTCAACTCAACTCAAAGGATGAATATCAACATGGTTTCTGGGAAAGTCATCTGGTCATAAGAAAAGCCAGTAGATTAGTGTTTAAACCCACATTATGCAGAGAAACAGCACTGATCCTGGAGGCAGAGGATTTGAGTTCAAATCCTGACCCTGGTGCTCAGTACCTGTGCGACCATGGACAATTCACTTAACCTCTCTGGGCCTCAGTTTCCTAATCCATAAAATAAGGTAGTTGGGCTACATGGCCTCTGAAGTCCCTCCCACCTCTAAGTGTATCAATCAATCAAAAAGCATTTATTACATAGGTATTATGTCCCAGGAATTGTGCTAAACAATGAGGACCCAAAGAGAAAAACAAAAACAGTCCCTCTCCTTAGGAAGCTTATAATATAATGGAAGAGACAACATGAACATATGTAAGTACATATGGGGACCAGGCAAAACCTTCTGCAGGAGATGGCATTTGAACTGAGTTTTGAAGAAGTCAGAGATTATCAAAGGTAGAAATGAGGAACGAGAAAAAATCCAGGCATTGGGGCCAGGGAATCCTGAGAGTCAAGGGAGTATCTAAACAGCTGTAAAATTGGGGTAATGATAGCATCCACCTCATAAGGTTGCTATGAGTTTCAAATGAGAACATATAGAACACTTTGCAAACCACAAAGTGCTCTGAAAATGTCAGCTCTTAAAATTACTATTAATATTTGACACTGTGTATAGATTCCAGGACGGGTTATCTTCCTACAGATATCACATCAGGTCAGTCTGAGTCAGAAAGGAAAAAGGCAAGACAGTAGATTGAGAAGAGAGTGTACACTTCAAACTTGCTGGAGGAAAAAGATGGATGTGAGGACTGTGATCAAGAATCATGTAAACTATGGGCCTCTTCAACCCTTAATTAAAACACACTGCACATAACCCACATTTTCACAGTGTAGGAAATAAAGTAACAAAATAGGAAAAGAGAATGCAGAAAAGGATTAGCTGTGATCGAATATTTTCTCCTTGGTTTCTGCTTGTCCAGGTCTGACTGGTATAGCTTATAATTAGTCTCTCCTTGCAGATGTGTGGTTCCAAAGACTTGTGGATTAAGGAGAAACTCTAGAATTTCTCAGGACCTGACAAGTTACAACCTGAAAAGCTACACTTAGTCCATTAAGGATTTTTCACAGTGACATTTGAGTGCAGCTCGGGAAATATGCCACCTTGCCATTTACCATTTTCAGGGCATGAATGTCGGAGAAGAGCTTGCTATGAAGAACAAAAAAAAATGGATTTCATGTATAGAGGTGAAATGATGAATACTGATAAATGTACTTCACTGAATGTCAGCAAATGTCACTGGAGAAGTCATTTACAGCTACCATAACAGCCTCACAACCCAACAAAGAGTAGCAAAAACAGGCAAAATGAACTGGGCGTATTCGCTTCCACATGAATAAGCAATCAGCGCTCTCAGAAGTTACACCAGAAAGTTGTTAAACTTGATAGAGGAAGCTTCTTTCAACCATGCTGACACGTACTCCAGATTGCTACAAAGGACCGGGGGGTGGTGCACAGACGTCATGGCGGCAGCAGTGGTGGTGGTGGTGGTGGTGGCGGCGCCTGGCAAGGTTTAATAGCCCTTTTGGCTCAGGTGGGCACCTTTCATTTTTATGCCAGGACAATAACTCTCATCTGAGAGGGATGCTTCATGTTTCCTCTGCTTACTTAACTGATCACGTTGTCTTTCTACTCTCTGTCCTTGGCTGTCCCTCCTGAACATCACCAGTTTAGGCTGGAATCCGGCAATGGTTGGTGGGTATTATAGGCAGAAGGCTGCATTCAAACCCAACTGTTTAAAAAACAAAAACAAAAACAACAATAAAAGCAAAAAACAAAAAACAAAGTAACCACCCCCTTGAGCCAAGTCTCCGATTTCCCCATAAAGACTTGGTATTCAGGTGCATAGATGATTGTCTATTGTGGCTGGAAGAGTGATTAGAGATGATCAGAGCAACCCCTTTATTTTATGAATTAAAAAAAAACTGACTCCTACTGAAGTAAAGTGACTTTTCGAAGGCCACATAGCCAGGTAGTTCCAGAATCAAGACTAGAACTTTAATCTCCCATCTCCCAATGGAGCTTTTTTCCCCCTCAAAATCATAATGTCTGGAGAATTTGAAAATTCAGTTTATGAAATACCTTGTTTCTATCATGTTTGTTATTTAAATACAAATGGAAGGATCTTGAGAGCTGGTGTCAGGGATTCTTTGGAATTCATCTTGTTCTGATCCATTTTCTTATTCTTCTCTAGCTTCACCAGTACCTGTGCTTCATGGTGGAAAAGTGAAGATGATATTCTCAGAAAAATTCTCCAAGGAAAGGTGAGACTAATTAAAAATAAAATCCTGATTTTCTAACCTCCATGCCCCACCTGCCTCCCCAACACACACAATTACTCAGTACTTATTCACCTTCTTTTCAGAGATTTAAAAAGGACTGTGCTCTGTCTCTCTGCCTTTTTCTGTCTCTGTCATATCTATCTGTCTCTCATTGTCTGTCTGTCTGTCCCTGTCTGCTCCTCTCTCTCTCTCTCTCTCACACACACACACACACACACACACACACACACACACACACACACCACAATGCCCACACAAATTAAGATCACTTCAGTTCCAGTACACCATCCATAGGGCCATACAAGGAACCTTTTGCTGAGTATACATCCTAGATTCTGTGTCACTGAATGTGCTAATGGACAAATTTTCTTCTTCTCTCACTCTTCCACCATGTTTTTATCCTTCATGAATCTGAACAGAACATGTTTTACAACCAAAGAAATATGGACTCTTGGGAAAGTAAATCTCCCTTAGATGAACTTGAAGGGAAAAGGGAGATTCAGTGGAGGGGAAGAGGTGGGAGGCATAGGACATGCTCCTTTTCAACAAAGTTTATTTACAAGACTTGCATAATAAGTATTTTATTTTCTTGAATAAGGTGCTTCCTGAGTAAGATCCTTTGCCCTGGTCTTAGGAAATCAAAAGACATTTGTTTATAATTTAAATTGAACCACATTGCCCCATAGTATTGACTTTACTACTTAGTTTAGGAAGTAGCAGTGAGTATTTGAAGAGAAAAATAAGATTACATCCCTCCCACCCCCACTCTCTGGGAGGTGCAAGTAGATGTGGGAGAGGAAGGGAGGAGTTGTACCAGAATAACAGAAAATACCAGAATACCAAAAATGCTCTGATCCCTTTAGAATGTCCATCACTGCCTTGTTACCATTTGACATGCCTAAAGAAGTCTCCTTGGACCATAGAGCTTAGAGGCATTCATGGAAGATATCTCCCACAGTAGTAATTATGTCCTGGTCTCAAAGAACTGCTAAAACCCAAGAACATTAAAAAAAAAAAAACAAAAAACAAAAACAAAACCACCCTTGAATGTGGATTTTCTCTCTTGATAACGGTATTTATTCATTTGGTTGATCAGCAAACAAATGCATATGTGAATGTTCACACCAATGTATACCCATTCCAAACAAAAATTGTAGGAGTTACCAAATACATCTATGTTGTGCTTATGAGCAGAAAGTGCAAAGCAAAAGAAAGAGCTGATGTTCTAACCCTGGGGCTGCTTTGTACATTTGTGACCTAGGAAAGAGCAAACAATATTCTCTCCATTTCACAAGTGGGGAAAGTGAAGCACAGACAAGTTCAAGAAACACATCTATCAGTCAATGAGTGATAGAGACTCAAACCTATTGATTAAAAGCAGCCATTTTAGTCATCTATCTATGCTGAGTATAAGTGTAACAAGCACGGGTTGAGAATGGGAAGGGATCTTTGAGGCCATTGAGAATAAATCCATTTTACTTATTTTATGAGGACTGCCTCACAGTATTGTTGTGAGGATCAAATGAGATCATATTTGCAAAAATGTCTAGCCTGGCACGTAGTAGGTGCTATTTCAATGTTTATTTTCCCTTCACACTTTTAGGGGAGCACACAGTGCTCAGGGGGCACTAAGTGACTTGCTCAAGGTCACACAGGTAATAATAAAAGGCAGAATTTGAATCTAATTTCTCTGATTCCAGAGCCTGTGCTCTTCCCACTGTACCTCACTGCCTTCCTTATCCTGTGTTTTTCCCCCCTCTGAGGTGTTGTTTGAAAAACACTACAGAGAGGGACAATATGTTGTAGTGTAAATCATGCTTCTCTTAGAGGCAAAAGACCTGAGTTTGAGTCCCCACTCCTACACTTTCTAACCAAGGGACCCAGGACAATTGTTTTACTTGTTGGTGCCTCAATTTCTCCATCTATGAAATGAGGATACAGCTTCTCTCTTCTTCACAGAGCTGTTGTGAAGAAAGCCCTCTGTAAATCTTAAAGCCCTTTATTATTAAAGAAATGTGTTGATGTTTTATATAATAAGAAGAGGGTATATAAAAATGCAAAGTGTTTCCTAGTAAGAGTTATTCTCAATTTTGAATGCATGACTTAGAGCGCCTTGGAAGACTAAACAATATATACTGTACCTCAACAGAAAAAGCACATTTTCAAAGCAAAAATAGTCACTGTAATACTTCTTCACATACTCCTCAGTAGTTTAGTAAATAATAAGGATTTTCCCACAGTCTTTGGCCTTGAAACAGAGAAATAGATATTATAGAGGAGAGAAAGACATGATGAGATATAGGAAAAATGCTATATTCTTTTTGGGAAGCATGCCAAGCTGGGGGAGTATGTAGAATTTACCTTTAAGCCTGTACACCCTCGTGTTTCAGTATCAGGCAAGGGTAGAGGACTCTCACTTGCTTAGAGCACCTAGTTTGTACCTGACTGGGGTGAAGGCATGCTATAAGCTGATTTACCTTGTTCTATTTTGAGACTGTATACATTCCCAAATTGTGTGTAGGAAAAATTAATCCTTTAGGTGTCTTGAGTGTAACTAAGATTACGTAGTATACTGTAAAAGTGGACAGTTGACAATTTGGTTTGGAGACCTAGACAGATGACTTGGGCAAATTCTGACTTAACTGAAGAAAAAATAAGTACTGCAAGCTGGAGAGGTGGAGAGGGCTGCAGGGAGTTCAACAGGCCAGGCTAAGTTGAATTATTTAAATGACTGGGCCTATGTAGTCTAGGGCTTTTGATTGCAAATGCTTGTCTCATTGATGCAGTTACAAATTTAAAGCCATCTAGTCATTCAGATATAGGGGGGGGGGAGAGTTGAGAGTAAACACCTAACACAGGGCTAATGGGGGAAAAATGGAGGAAGCTCTCATCTTCCTAAGGGCTGCCTGCTGGGTTGGAACCAGCCCTGCTTCTGGGTAGATGAAGAGCAGAGCACTGTGGTCTTCATTATTCAACACACACACACACACACACACACACACCCCAGCCAAATAACAATGCTTGCAAGTGAAAACTTTTATTTTGCAGGTAATTACTGAAACTAAAGGTTGCATTTAAAAAAGAGATATTACTATTGAAAAAAAAAAGTACAACCAAGATTTCCCCCTCTGTACCCACAATCTTCTCTTCACTCTTCTGTTCAGCCATATTCTTAGAAATGTATACGTGCCTAACAGAACCATTTCACATCTTTTTCATGCAAATAGTCCCCCCAAGTCAGCTAATTGTGTAAGTAAACCAACTGGTCCAAGAGCAGGACAAGGTACAGCTCTTTAGGTTGTTCTCCTTCTGATAATTTGGGGAGCATGTTTCAAAATAGCTGTCAGGGGCACCCACTGCGTATTTTCCCCAAGTCTCCCATCCACTATAATCCAAGATCACTTTCCTTTCTCTTTCAAATGCTTCACTTCTCTTCTTTCCACTTTGTTGATTTGTTCCTGGTCAGTGGAGGGAAAAGCACAGTTCAAAGATGAGGACCTTTAAAATGAAACGAAACTTAAAATGAGTTTTCCTTAAATGGACAGCGGTGAGGTGAGGTGACTAGTTATGCTGTGAGGCCTGTTTGATAAAGTTTCAACTCCAAGGAAGTTTTCAGAATGCTAGAAATCTGTGCATATGGGTAGCTGTAGCTGTATCAGGACTGTTCCCCCGCATGACTGGAATTTAAGGTTGCTGCAGTCTTAATTGGTAGAGGTGTTAGGTCTTACGAGATAGATTCACTGTGTCTATATATTTAAGGAAATGCTAATAAATAAACAGAACATGTATTAAGGTGGCTGCACTCCCTCCTCGAATGAAAAATAATTCCCAATTTGCATTGCTTATGGCATAAATTAAAAACAAAGTGCTCTTTTGAAAGGCTCTGGTTACCAGGCAGCCCTCAGACTCCAACAGAGCCCAGTCTTTGACCCCGATTCTGTGCTCTCCTCCAAATAGATGGCATTAAACCCTATTGCTCAAAATCCGTACCTATGGTCATCTTGCCCACCTTAGCTGGAGAATACTGCTTCCCATTCCAAAGATTTCCCTTGCTTTGTACTTAAGGTTCCATGTCAAAAGAACCATATAGTTCCAAGGGGGAAAATCCGTATATACTTTGCCCTTTTTTCTTAATGGCTAAACATTGTAATGGTAGCTAAATAGAAATTCTTGTCTGTTAATAGGTGCCTTTAGTTTGTAATAAATAGGAATGCTAATGACTCAAATTTGGTATTTGGTATGCATTAGCGTTTGGAAGGCTTTTCTTCAGAGACCTCATTGGCATGCAATATGGCAAGCTTCCTTTGAAACATATTTATAAAATAACTACAGTATAATTAAACCAACAAAGCCATCTTTTAAGTAAGCTTAAAAGCTCAGTTTTTTCACTCTATAAAAATTCATTTTAAAGGGGGAAAATAGTTTTGCCTCAACCCCCACTGTATATTTTATTTTGCATCTAATATTTCCTTTGCATCTGCAATCTTTGCCTATCTATTTCTTTTTGACAACTGTGATTATTAATAAAGTGTTCGTGAGAGAGATGCTTCATAGCATCTTCAGCAAGAAGAATGCCGTGGCTTTTTTGTTGTTGTTGTTAATGGGAATTGTAACCTATCTTGACAGATACAATGTATAAGATGGGCTTTCCCCCCTTAATTGTTAATGTTGCCGTGCTGAACATTCAAGGAGAGGATCAACAGATATGGCAGGTAATAATCAGAGTGGATGCTATTTGATACAATGTAACTAAAAATATTTTAAAGCCATAAAAGCAATAGATAAACAAAAGCAATTATGTTTAATTTTGCTTTCGGCGTGTGAGCAGTTGTCGTTGCTGCTGGGTTGAATAGACAAGGAGAAAACTCAGAGAGAGCTGAGGCTGCTTGGGACACAGAAGGCTTTTTACCTTTGAGTGTTTGCATCGGTCCGGATTTAGCCCGGCTCTACTAGGGCTGCAGCTCCGATTCTGGCTCTAGCTCTTTGATGCTGTAGCGTTGTCGGGGTGCAGGTACCATATGAATAGTAATTTGGAAAAATCTACGGCTCAAGTTCGCTAAGTTTTCAGCAGTTTTGCAAACCTAAACACACGCGCGCTCGCGCGCACACACACACACACACACACACACACACACCCCTCACCTTCGCCCAATCTCCCGATGGAAATCCAGGCTTTTTCTTTCAAAAACAAAAGAAAAAAAAAAAAACACATTCAAGGCTCCTGGAAGGTCCCCAGGCGGACGCCCAAAGGGGTCCTGAAGTTTTCGCCTTTGGACCCCCATTCGCTGCCCTCTGCTCCGCCCGCTTGATACCAGTCCCTTCACCTTGGTCTTTCGCCGAGGGGATTTAATCCTTCAACCCCACCTCCAGCACTAGGAATAAACACAGTTGACATCATTGTTATAATCTTTATTTAAAACTGTTACCAAGGTTACAAATTGCCGTGCCTCGCATGCAACAGGTTCCTCTGAAGCAGTATCATTACAGATTAACTGTAATGTGTAGGATTAGAATAAAAGGCATAAGGGATTATGTAAAGGGGGGGGGCTCGAAATAACAAACGCATCTTGACTCGCAGACTCCAGCCCGCGGATAACACTTTTACGAAATGTGCCCGGGAAACATTGAGTTCTAAAATAGGATTCCTTCCCCGTGAAGGTTGTCATGACCATGGACATTTAGGGGAAAGAAGGAAGGAATGAGCGCACCGTGGGCCAGAGGCGGCGGCAACTATGGCGGGGGGGAGGGGGCAGTTCATGATCATCTGTGAGGTTTTGCGGGGCTGTTCTAGGTTATCTTCCCCAAGGCCCAGCCTGGGAGCAAGAGTGGGGAAAAGAAGAGAGCAAGGACTTGAGACGTGGGAAGTAGAGGGAAAAGGAGGGGGCGGGAAGTGGCGAGAGAAGGGGGAGGGGAAGGGGAAGGGGGGACCGCTGGTGCTGAAAGGGTTCGTAGGATAGTCTCTGCTCTGGTTAAACGATCCAGTTGACATGAAAAGCTGCTCGTAATGACGCGATGTTGGGCAACACGCACAAAAAGAGAGTCGCCGTGTTTATCCCTATTGATAGCATCGCATTGAGATAGAGGGTCCGCGCAGTGCAATCGAGGCCGGGCCTCCGCTTTTCTCGCCCCCTGGCTGCGTCTCCCTCCGTCCCCATCGCACGCCCCACTGAACCCTCTCCTTCCCTCCAGTGCTTCAGGTCCCTTTTCAGATGGGGAATGGGGAGAGCGAGGGTCAGTGATTTGCTTGTGGCCTCCCTCGGGGAGACCTGAAGGGGTGGGAAGGAAGGGAGGGTTCTAATCCAGCGCTCCCCGAAAGTCGAAGGGCTCGGAGGGCTTTGGTAGTGCAGGGGCCTGGAGTGCCGACCAAGAGAGTTAGAGTTCGAAGCAAGGAAATGCAGGCTTGGGGCAGCGACAAGAGGAAGTAAAGGAAGCGCCAGCCCTGACTGTAACCTTCTGTTCCAAGTAGTGCTAATGCAGGCTGTTCTAGCCACGGCCATGCGACTTTCGTGGGCCGCCTGTCTCTGCAAGGTATGCTGCGAGTCTGGGCCTCACCGTTTCCCTTTGGATACTAGCGAAAGACAGAAGGCTTATTCCACTACCCCTGCCCCAGACATTCCAATCTTTTCTGACAACCAACCTGCGACCCAAATTAGCCTGCCATGTCGCGACCCGGTTTACCCCATCTCTGTCCCGTCGGGGCCAACTCCGGGACAAGCCCTGGGCCTACTGACGCAACGCGCCGGGGTGTTTTCCTGCTGGAGCGGAGGGAGAAGGGCTGGAAAAACAAACAGGGGTTGAGGTTGGGGCCGAATCTCAGGAAGTGTGCAGTGCGGAGTGAGCGCAACACAAAGGCCTCTCCTTGGCTGGGTCACCCCGCGGTGACCCAGGAGACAGCTGAACCACTGGGCGTCGGGGTGAGCCTCAGCCTTCCAGTTACTCTGCACGCTACTGGCCGCCAACCTCCCAGGTGCACTGCTGAGCCGGGGACAAGCGGGCGGGGCCAGGCTAGGCCAGGGTATCCATGCTGGTTCCCTCAAGCTCAGCGGCCAATATTCCCAACATGGGAAACCAGAGAGCCGTGGGCTCCTTCTTTTAGGCAGTGTGCAACCCCTGGTCAGCTGTTGGGCAGTGGCGGTGGAGAGGGGGGGGAGGGAGGGAGGGAGGGAGGGAGAGAGAGAGAGAG
>NW_020954556.1:49630799-49638876 GCF_900497805.2 Vombatus ursinus | reverse complement strand
AGAGAGAGAGAGAGAGAGAGAGAGAGAGAGAGAGAGAGAGATGGCCTAGGCCTCTCAGCCTCCCAGGCTCAGTCTTGGCCAGCTCTGAGAGGGAGCCTTCTTTCATCCTCTCCCACTTCTATTTGAGGGATTGGGGTGGGGGAGAGAGGAGGAAGCTGTCACGAGAAAGAGACTTTTCTCCTTAGTTAAGAAGTAGGTGCCCAACTTTGTCACCCCCTCGCCTCTGGCGAGGAAAAGGGCCCAGGCTAAGGAAACAACGGGAGGAGACTCTTGCAAACAGCTGTTCCTCATACATATTTCATTATACAATCAGATAATGCGTCCCACCACCTTCTCAATTATTCACAGATAAACATTTTCAAGACGTTTTGACATCTGTCTTGGTGCCTGCTATTAATTTAGTAATCACTGTAGTTAAAAATGTATGGGATTTTTGCCGTGAGGCACCTCCACTTCACTTTGCGGGCAGGGCTGTGTAAACGCGGGACACACGCGTGTGAATGTACCTCTCCAACCGGGATAGTTTTTCGGGCGCGGCGGCGCTCTGTTGATAAAAGGAATTAAAAGTGCATTTTCATTATTTTATTGTATTTGTGAGGTTTTACTTCTTCATCCTAGAAGGAGCAATAGTTTTCAACTCCAGGACAAAGTGCAGCCTAAAATAGTTTTAGTTCTGGCTCAGGGCTCTAGGTCTCTTCTAGGGGTTGAAGTTACTGGTCAGAGAGACATACGGAAAAACTTTCTCTGACAACAGAAAAAGGAAGGAAAACAACCCATTTTTATAAATAGCCCAAACCTTGTCTTTCTGGCCCAGCCTAAACTACCGTATGTCCAAGATTATGGAAGAAAATAATTTCAGTCCAGTGGTTTCCATTACGAGATGGGCGTTCATGGGGGGGGGGAGACGAATCACTTTTCTGTTTCGGTGAAAAATACATAAGTACATACATGGACATCTATACACAGATATACATGCACACATAGATATACACATATTTAAATTCACAGAAGCTCTCATACACACATTTACATTTAAAGCCACATATACACATGGACACATGCTTTAAATCTTCAAAGCAAACAAATCTGTAGTTAAGTGATTTGTTTTTTATTGTTTTAAACAATAAACTCCAGCTATAAAGGGCTTATTTGTTCCTCAGGGCAGCGGAGGATCTTGTATATGATAAAGGGTTTTTTTTTTCCATTTAAGGGACAAATAAACAAACAAAACGAGTTTGCTGAGATAAAGCCCTAAATCCCCTGTAGAGAGGTGAAGATAAACTAACTTAGAGGGAAGCTTTTCCATTCGTTTATATGTTTTCATATTTTTTTTCCCTGAATCTCTGGCTCTATGTGTCTCCCTTACTGTCTCTTCCTCTTCCATCTTTTTTTTTTCCTAAATTAGGTTTCATTAGTCGAATATCTCAGGTATTTACTGAAAACAACTGGTAGAAGTCCAGCGACCGTTAGTTGGTCCAGATGAATTAATTTGTTCTTTAATTTAAAAAAATCCAAATAGCGACGACAACAAATCAATTTAAAATAACATTAAAATCTTGGGAGTGACGGGCACCTTGAAAAACGCTTTAAAAAAAGTTTACGCCCGAAAGAGAGTATAGGGTGGAAACGGTCCCTCTCTCATCTTCAGGGGATTCGCCTCACCAAAAACTTCTTGCCTAGTGCCTTTTTGCGGGGTGGGAAGCGGAGAGAGAGGGACAAGCTCTCTGCAGCAGCCTGGATCTCCTTTGCTGCAAAGAGATCCGACATTCTCCGAAACGTTTTCCTAAACTCTTTTTCAAAACAAACCTTTCCCAGACTTGCCTTCGACTTTCCAACACGCCTGGAGGGAGATAGGGATGCCAGTTCCGCCCGGAAGAACTAAAGGTGAGGAGGGAGAGAAGCCAAAAGGGTGCGGTGGGGGATGGGGCGGCCTAGTCGGGGTTCTCAGCGTGGATACGAGTTCTGCACAAAAGAACGCCAAATGAACTGGCCGAGGAGTCGGGGGGAGGGAGGGAGAGACAGCGGTTGCGCCACGAATAGAGTTGACTTTAACATTGTGAAGCAACAAAGAGAACAAACCTGTAGGTTAATTCGGGAAATCATTGCACTTTCCATCCTCACCTTGCACTGGATGGAGAGAGGATGTCAGCCTATGATATTTATACACATACTTTACCCACCCCAGCCTCTGGGCTCCGACTGCAAAGATCTCCAGCTGCAGTCAAGCAGCTCCGAATGGTCATGGCTGGGAGAGCCCCGGAACCCGAGCGGCAGGAGTACAAAACTATAACAACAACAACAACAAGAAGAAATAACAACAACAACCGTATCATCATCATCACAGAAGACATCTTCTAACTGTTATTCTTTGGACTTGGAGCTGGCAGGGGAAGAAAGGGGTTATGGGAGTTCGGACTATGGGGCCAATTAAATCTGCTAATTTAGAGGAAGGAAGAATGAAAAGAAATGGAACAGGAGAGAAGCGAACACATCCATTTCCGGTTTATATTCTGATCTGGGTTGAGTGTTTTCATTGCGAAACGAACTAGCGTTTTATTTAGAAGGGCACTCCAGAAGATCTGTCCACCCAAATGTAGGTCTGAAATGTTTCTCCCAGTACAGAAAGACATTTATTTTGAACATTCCCCAACTGAGTGCTGGGCTGGGGACACCTCGGCTTCTCTACTCCGCACCACACAAGGATTGGCATTGGAGGAGAGCCGTGCACGTCTTGCCGGGTTACCAAGATCTGCCTGGAGTTCTCTCTCTCTGCCTCTCTTAAGAGTAATTTTTTCCCCTCCACTCAAAAGCGAGCCGTTCTTCATGTGTGAATGTGTGCATTGAGGTGTGTAGTTAGGAATAATTGCGTGTGTGTCAGGGAATCCACATGTGTGCTCAGGTGAATTTCATGTGTGCACACTTGTACTTTAACTGGTATTTGTGTGCATTTCCTCAGACAATTCTCTGTGTGTTGCATAACAAAATAAATTTTCATATGTGTATTCGTGTGCGTGTATTCATTGACATGGGGAGGGGAAGCTGAACGTGTAGGAAAGTGCACTTGCGTCTGGTTTTGATTGGGGTTTTCAGTCTATAAGTGATTGGGAAGCTGCTGAGCGAACTCCCCCCCCCACCCCCAGTTTCAAAAAATCAAACCCCAGCAGACCATGATCTATGATTCCTACGAGTAAGTTACAAAAACCTCGAACCAGAAGTAACTAGTATTCTTTTTCAGGACCGCTTCTGTTCCTGCTGCTTCCAGGACTGCTTCCAGGCCTTGGTCCAATGGGGGGGGGGGGGGGTTGTTCAGATCTGTTCCTGTCTCTTGCCTCCTACTTGATTCCAGAGACCCTGCCAAGTCCTTAGCTACCTCGCCTTCCCGTGTCAACTGTCTAGTTAAGTGAGGAGGGACTCCCTCGCAGAAAAATTGTAGGGCTCTATTCCCTGTCTGAAGATGTCCCTCTTCTTCCCTCTTCTCCCCATTCCCCTGTGGAATCCCCTTTCCCTTTCTCCGTTTCACTCCTCTCCACAAGCACATAGATCGAGGGGACCCAATAGGGCAGGTAGACAAGAATGGCACCGGGCAGAATGGCCTGGTTCACTGGTGCATCACGTTCAGTTCATGCGGGTTCTCTATTTTCTTCTAAATTAGCACTGAATATCTTTTTTTTTTTTTTTTTGGTCCATTTATCTAAGTTTTTCTAAAGTGCTTAGGTAGGGAGAAACCGTGGGAGAAGTAAGCCACCACCTCCTCATCTGACCTTGATCCTGGACTGACAGGAGTGGTCACAACCACAGGCTCCCACCAAGTTCTCCTGCTCCCTAAACAAGAGTTTTGGGGGGACGTGGAGAAGGGTAAGATAGTGAGAGAACAGTTTCAGCGAGGGGAATGTCCCACCTTTTGGAGAGAGGCGGAATTTGTTATTTGGAATGGATCAAGACCCGCCCCCTAACCACTTCCCTCCCTACCAACCCAGTCCCCACCCCCACCCCTTCTATGTCTTCTAGTGACTACCACAGCCTCTAGGTAAGCCGGAAGAGCGCGGCTGGGGAACTAGGACCACGTGATAGGCAAACCTCAGGGGATGGGGAGGATGGAGCTCGGACCTTGTCCCCCAGGGTGAGCCTTGTCCGGTTTCGGGCCTGGGGGATGGTTTGAAAAGGGAGGAATGAGACAAGAGAAGTGAAACCACTGGGGATGAAAAGAGAAACTAGGTCCCCAGAGATCTGGTTAGAGAGTTATCCCTCGCCATACCTTTCTTTCAATTCTTTAGATCCTCTCCCCGTTCAGGGAATTCTTGTAGGGGGCAAGAGGGGCAGAAGCACTTGTCCCCGGGACAGACTTTTATCCTTTTCCCCCAGCACTGTGAATATATGAGAATGAGTTGTGTGCTTATGACTACTATTGTGTGTGTAGGAGTGTGTGCACAAGACTTCGTGTGTGGTACGTGGTATTCGTGTGTTCTCGTGTCCATGGATATGTTTGTAACTCCATATGAACGTAAATGCTCCTCATGCATTGTGAGCTACGTAGACTTCTATGCTTGCTGGTACCTGTGGCTGATCCATCTGTTTATGGGATTTGTGTGCGTTGTCTGCGCTGCCTTTATTCAAGCTAGGCTTGATTTAATATAAACATCTTTTTCCTCCTTCCTTCCTTCCTTCCTTCCTTCCTTCCTTCTTCCTTCCTTCCTTCCTTCCTTCCTTCCTTCCTCCTCTTCCTCGTCCTCGTCCTCCTCCTCCTTCTTCCTCTCTCTCTCTCTCTCTCTCTCTCTCTCCTCCCCAATATATCAATAATGAGTACCTAAAAAAAGCTTCTCCCATATTCTCCGGTTCCAGCTCTCCATTCCTATTCCACCTTCTAGCCTGGGGGTGGGGTGGGAGGAGGGGAGAAATTGAAGTTCTCAGGCTTGGGCTGCCCATGTCCGAGGCTGGGCAGACGAAGGCCCCTAGGAGGCCCCAGTTCTCCAAGACAAAGCCACCGGGCTGTTACTTTTGCTGGGTCAGGAACAGGGGAACGCCTTTCTCCTAAAGTCAGTTCTTTACGGGGTGGGGTGTGGACGGGACGGGTCAGCGGAGCAAGGCAGCAGGTGCCAACATCAGGTAGAACACTAGCCCGTGCACCTCTGATTTAGCAGCATTACATAAAACAGCAGTGTGGGAACGGGACTGGAAGTTAAGCTGAGAATGGGAATAGAGGCAGGGTGGAGGCGTTTGGGGGGATAGAACGGAAATGGAGGGTGGAGGATTAAGGTGGGGTGGAAGTTAGGATCGAAGAGGGAATGGGGATGAGGAAGGGATGGGGTGGGAATGGAGGTAGGGAGGGGCGGGGAAGGCGACGGTATGGGAATAGTCATTGAAATGAGCTAGGGAAGGAATGGAGATAGGAATGGAAATGGGCTGGGGAGAAGATGAGGAGGAAGACGGAGGTAGTCTAGGGAAAGTGTAGGGTTCAGGATGCTAGTGGGATGATGAAGGTGGAGATGGGATCAGGACGGAGTGACTGTTTCTATCCCTACTTCCCAAATATGCCACCCAATGCCATATTATGTTCTGACTCCTTAGCACCCCAGAAGAGAACAAACAAGACTAATGGTTTATTTATTTAGGGGAGGTGGGGTGGGCTTGAAAAAATAAGAGGGAGGCTGGGAAGGAGGTGGGGGAGGGAAACCTTCAAGGCACGGCTCCCTGAGAAGTGAAGGAAAACATATGTGTAACCTCAGCTCCCAGCTCTCAGCTGACTAACAGGTTAGTTAGACGGGTGAGCCGGCATTCCGCAGGAAAGGGGGGAGGGGGAAGGAGACAGACAGACAGAGAGAGAGGGGGAGAGAGACAAGGAGAGGGAGGGAGAGAGAGGGAAAGAGCAAGAGAGTGAAAGCGCGAGAGAGCGCGCCAGCGGGTTTCTAAAGGAGGCACTTTTACTTCCTAATGAATATTTATCCTCCGCTCCTGCCTGCGCCCGGCTTCCCTTACCTTGCTGCAGGTAAGAATCCTCCCTGGTTCCTGGTCTCAGGTCCTGAGCCTTGTGTCGGACGCTCTGGTCTCCAGTCCCTTAGCCCTGCTACGTGGCCGAACAGCTCTGGGCTGTCATCTCTGGGTGGTGGAGGGCAGCCAGGTTAGCAAGAGAGTGGGTCCCCCGGCCCTAAGTAGCTGTGGAAATATGCCTATCCATCCCGTCCGCCGCAGGCGTTCTGTTATATGTGTATGTGTGTATAAAATATATACATATATGCATATATTTATAGAGTATACGGTACACATATGCTATATATAGTGCTAATATGGAGTTGGAGGAGTGTAGATGGGCTACCTGTGTGTGTGTGTGTGTGTGTGTGTGTGTATGTGTGTGTGTGTGTGTGTGTGTGTGTGAGTGCGTGCTGAAAGCTCTCTGGAGATATTTTCAGACTTTTTTAACTTCGGGTTGCACTGGCTTCCTTCATGATTTTTTTTCCCTTTCCCTTGTTTCGCTCCCCCCGCCCCATCCTTCTTCATCTCACTTCTATCACTACTTTTTTTCTCATCAATTGCTATTTTGTTGCCTATTGTGTGGCTTCTGCGACCTCCCCCCTCCCCACCGGTGCCCGATGGTGGCTCTCACATCAAAGAAGGGGAATAGTTCGATTTCCGCCTAAAAATCTGACACAAAGCTGGCCTGGGAAAGGGGTCCCCTCCCCTTCTCTTCGGTTTTCTCCTTTTCGCAGAGCCTCCCGTCAGAGACTAGACCCCAGGGCTCCCCCGGGCCAAGGGGCACCTGCGCCGGCAGTTGGGGGGGGGAGCATGCTTGGAGATAAGACAATTTAGAGCTCAGAGGCGAGGGCTCTTGTTTCCTTAAAAGGGGGCTTGACCAGGGCTGGCTCATGGGGCTCTGCCTAACTCTACACAAACTTGGTCCTCCCTTCCCTTCCAAAATGGACTGTTTTTCTTTAGGTCGGGGAATCGGAATACGCAGGTGACAGGAAAAGTGAAGGAGGGAAGGGGAGAGAGGAGCCATCCTGACACACATGGGAGATAAAGACTGTAAAAGCGGACTTACCCCGTCACCTGTTGAGAGTCCCTTTGGGGCCAGTGGATCTGAGAGTTTTTGTGCGGTTGGGGGAAAAGTTGGAGAAGAGAAATTGTTTCCGTTCTCTCCAACTCCACCTCAATCTGACCCTCCTGGTCCCCCATCCCTACCCCGACCCACAGTTACATATGTGGAAAGCAACTTTTTCCTCTCTGGCTTCCTTCTCCACCCCCCTCCCTTTGCTTCCCTCCCTCTTTCCTCTACCCCTTCCTTTCGTCTTCCTTTCTCTCTCTTCCTTTCACCTTCCTTCCCTTCCCCTCCTGTTCTCTCCTATCTGGCAGTCTAGCTGCTGAGGACCAGGCCTGGCACTGCGCTCCCAGACGCTGCCTCTCTGCCTGGCCCGGCAGGCCGCTTGCCTTAAGCTTGGAGAGTCTTTCTGAGCGATAGCTAAGAAGTCAAGAGCAGCTTCGCTCTCTTTCTCCCCACTGCCTTTCAAGCCCACTCCGTTTGTTATTCTTCTGACACTTTGTCCCAGCTCAGCGTCCAGCCACGAGCAGGACAGGGACAAAGCCCAGGGAACTGCCCCGCTCTCTTCGAAGCTAAATCCCCTTCGGGGTCAGTGAGCTGCAGGCCTGCGATTTGCTGGCCTCTCGTTTACTCCCGCTCTTAAAGCTCTGGATTCCGCCCCCCCCCCACCTCCCGACCCCTCTCTTCTCTCCCTCAGACCCCTTCGTCCCCTCCCCTTTCCTCTCTTTCCATCCCCTCCCCCTATGTTTCTGACTTACAGGGTCTGAGTGTCCCTCACTCAGGGGTCCTCCCCGCCATATCTCTGCAACTTGGGCCCTCACTTCCCCGGTCCCAGCCGCTTCCATGCCATCCACCTCCTGGGCTATCACCCTTTCAGCTCATCTTCCCTTTCCAGCTAGAGGGAGCAGACAAGCTTCTCTTCACTTCGAATTCGGCCTTTGGGGGATTCTCTTCTCTGTTCCCATCTGCTTCCACCTCTCCTCCCTCCACCTGATCTTTATGCTTTCTGTGCTTTGGGATCGTTCCTGCCCATGGAGTCTTGGCTGG
>NW_020954556.1:49618886-49630789 GCF_900497805.2 Vombatus ursinus | reverse complement strand
GAAGGAAGATAAGTGTGAAGGAAAGGTGGGGAGGGGGGGAGAAGGAGAATGGAGGGAGGAAGGAGGAGGAGGGGGTTGTGGGAGACGTCAAAGCGAATCATCCCTTAGGTCATGGTGTGGGGGCTTCCGTGGGCCCCTATATTAGTCCTCATCGCTTCCTTGGGGAATTGAAGAATGAATTGATTTTTAATTGTCTGCGTCTAGGCCGGCAGGCAGCGAGCTCCCCCTCCCCTAGAAAACCGGAGGCCACCCCTAGAGGAGTCTCTCTGCCCCACACAGCTCTCTTCCCTGGCTTAGCCTGTTCTCTACCCGTCCTCTCTTTCCATCTCTTCAGTCCCTTCTCTCTCCACCCCTTCCTTCTCAGCCTCTTCTCTCCTGTCCTCCTCCCTCCCCTAGCTCATCTCTTCTTTTTTCGCCTCTCTTTCTCAGCTTGGGTGTCTGGGAGCAGCGGGACGAGACCTATTTCCTCTTCATGAACTTAACAATTTTCTCTCCCTTCTTCAAGGCCCCGACAGAGCAATTTCTAAACTTTTCTTCTCTAAGAAAGTGAAAGTCAGGCTGCTGGTGGTGATAAGTGGTGGCTGGGGAGGGAGGGAGAAAGGGGTGGGGCGAATCCCGGGGCCAGGAGCTCCGGGTGCCCCTGCTCCATTCAGCATATTGCTGCGGCTCATTAGAAGTAACCAGTTGCCGTAAGGTGCGTGTATACACCGGGAGGCCTTCCTTTCAGCAGTCGGGGAGGCTTCATTAATCGGCGCTAACAAGGCGTGCAAATGCAGAGACTGGGCAGCTTTCTTGCAACGCCGGGGCCTTAGCAGGGCGCCGGGCTAATGAGGGTCACTAAAAGGGGCTGATCAAATATTCAAATTTCTCCGCGCACCAGGAACTTTTATGAGGGGAGAAAGTTGAGGCAACTGAGTAGTGTTTACTCACGGGGGCACAATTGCTCCAAGCTCGAGGCCCCCGGGCCGCCGCCGCCTGACCCCCGGAGGTTGGATGTGGGGGGGGCGAGAGACTGTAGGAGGAGGGGAGAATTGTTGTTGTTTGTAATTCAAAGGAAAGTAATGGGGCCCTTTAAGGGCTTCTCTCCCTGTCTCCCTCCTCCCTCCTTCTTTCCCTAGCCTCTCGGAGAGAGTTTCACAGACTGCATCCTCCCGGGAGAAAAGTTGATTATAAAGAGAAAAGTGTATTTTCTCCCTCCACAGATAATATCCATAGGATCCCAAGTTTTCTGACTGGAGAAGAGGGCGAGGGTTGGGGATAGGAGTGAGAGTGAGGAAGCGGAGAGCTGCCTGGCCCAAGGATTTCCCCACCCAGTCGGAGCCAGGCTGGGTGGTAAACTGTTTGGCGGCCTGGTGAGAGAATGGGAGAACCAGGCTTGCCTTTCCTTCTGTACGATTGTCCAAAGATTTCGGACTCCCTTTCCTTGCCTAATGACCCATAAAGCTGGCAGTTAGGGACCGGAGCGAATAATCTATACTAAAGGAATTGAAGTTATTCCTGTGATATGGGTTTCCTGAGAGGAGCTGTGGATGGAAAGCAAGGTGATGGGAAAAGTGTGTGTGTGTGTGTGTGTGTGTATGTGTATGGAGAGAGAGACTATTACCTAAAAATAAATGGTCTGATCCTGGCAAAATAGTGCACCTGGGGCCAAATACTTCCAAAAATGCCCTCCCTTATTACTCTCTTCTGTTCTCTCTCCCAGCTGTCTCTGAGCTCTTCCTCCCCTGGATGGGTTGGGCCAAGACTCCTACCCGGGTATATCTGTCATGTCCCAGAAAAAGGTGGCCCAGAGATGGGCCCTACTCTAGCCACAGAGCAGGCCTTAGACCAAGGCCTTTCAGAACCTGAGTCGGCCCTGCGGGGGACTGGAGCGCTGAGAGAGAGGCCCCTAGTGGGGCTAAAGGCGTCCAGGATCTGGCTCCAGCTTCTCTAGTCCTCCCACCCTTTTCGGTGGCCGGAGGTGGATGATACCAGGTGGTGATGGTTGGTGCCGGCTCTCCTCTCCTTTTCTGGGCCCTTGTTCTCTTCTCGGATTCTTCCCCTATCTAAGAAGCTTCCCTTTCCAATAGCTCCCTGCCCCACCTTGTCTCAGCGCTGGGTTAGACCCCATCAGCTGAAGCCTAGACTCCTGGCCGGGGTAAGAAGATATGCACAAGGACACAGAGCCAACTTTGCCACTGCTCTTTGCCTCCGAAACTACAATCCCAGAGCCTGGATGTGGAGGGAGGGTTGGGGAGGGAGGAGGACAGGAAAAAAAAAGTGTGTGCGAGGAAGAGGTACCTCCTAGGCTCTGACCCCTACACTCCTTGCCCCCTACACCTAGTTGCTCCCTCCAATAGGCTGCGTGCCCCCAGGCTCACAGTGCCCCCTTGTCCCCCCCGAGCCCAGTGTACAGGTTCCAAACTATCTAACCCCCTCCCACGCACATCTCCGCGGAATCCCGAAGCTATCGGACCCAGCCCAGCCTCTGCCCTCCCAAATCCCTGGGGTCCTAAACTTACGGGTTCCAAGACGGATCTTCTAGGCGAGAAGGGCCGCCGGCAACGGCTGAGGACCGTGAAAAACAGCTTGGGGGCTCTACGTAATTTCTTTTTCTCTTCTCTCTCGGGGTTCTGTGTTTTGCCGGCCGGCGTTTTGATTCTGGTCCTAGCCCTGGACCTAGGGCCCTGGTCCTGGCTCTCTAGCCTAGGTAGTCGGGCTACGCCGGGAGCTCCGAGCTCTGTTGATGAGGAACTGTGGTGGCGAGGGGAAGACTCCGTGCGGCTCAGCGCCCAGCTCCCCGCCTGACTCTGGGGCTCCGCACTAACCCACTTGCACTGACAGTTCGCAACCCACAGCTGCAGTCATTAAAAGCCATTTACACCCCCAGCCTCCACACACAAAGCTAGCGCGCCAACAATTATCTGCTTGTATATTTAAGGACAGGAATTCTGTCCCTAACAGGCTTAGAGCGCCAGGCGCCAAGGCCCTGGGTGGGGGCACGAAAAAGACTGAGCCCAACTTCCCGCTCGCTCTTCTCCGAGAGAGAGCCAGCAGGGTGGGCTCCCGGGAGCCCCGGCGTGCGTCTAGGTGCTGCTGCGCGGTGATTAGGCGGCTTTTTATCAAGCTTCTTGGAGATTTTCGATTTTATTGTACTTTACAAATGAATGAGTTTGAAAAATCTTCCGAGCATGTAGGGGCGCCGGAGGCGATAGCTTGGAGGGAGGGGAGGGGAGACGCCCCCTTTCCGGCCTGAGGTTCCTGGGAGGGGGACAGAGTTGGAACTGATCAAACCAGGTTCAATCCACAGCCCAGCACTTGGGTCCCATGCTGAGTGGGATGCAGTTTTGGGGTCACGAACAGCTTTCAAAAAGTTGAATAAAATATTAGGAAACCCACCCTCAGGAATTCTCCCTCCCACATCGAACCCCCCCAACATACTCCCCTCCCCTTTTCTTCCTCCCTCCCCACTTCCTTCTCCAGCCTCCCTTCTCCCCTCTCCCCACCCCCAGCCTATAATCCTTCCCCTAAAAGAAAAAGGGATTACAAAGAAAAGATTTTTCTTTTTTGTGTCCCAACCTTTGGGTTCCTTCTAGGGACTCGCTGACCGTTGTCAGCAGTCCTGGGTCTCCCCAGCCGAGCGGAAACAGAAATCAATGGGGGGGGGGGGGGGGGGGAGAGAAGCAGGGAAAGAAAAAAAAATGTCAACAAAGTAGGGTTTTCCCATCTATTTTCCCCTTTTGTCTTTGTTATTAACCTTTCGGAGGCCAAATGAGTGGTTGGGAGTTCCCCGCTTCTCTAGCCTCTTCGGGGTGCGGTTAGGTATGGAGGTGCTTCCATCCTTCAAACTATACACCCTGAAGGCTTTAGGGGGATTGAGAGCCTGCGGCAGCAAGGGCCTTGGAGGTCTCGGGCTGTCCACCGCAAGAAGATCCTGGGGGAGGACTGGCAATCCAGGGTCCCCAGTACCCCCAAGATCCAGGATTAGGAGGGTTAGTAGCTCCGCAGGCCAAGTCACGTTATGTTTTCCCATTTTAATTGTAATCTTCCCCCCACCACCACCATTGATGTCTCCAAAGTACTGTGGACTCTACGCCTCACCCCCAGATCTGCATCGGAATGCAGAAAAGATCTTTAAAAAAAAAAGTTTTGAATTCCTCAATGATTTTTCTTCTGGAAAGGCGGCTTAGGATAATTATTTCAGCTTTATTGAGGGCAGATTAGTTGAAGTCTGGAAGCTGCGTTTCAATACGCGTTGTACATGGGGCCGACAATGTCGGTATTGTTTGCAACTGTGTGAACCTATTCAAAATATACACTTTTTAACACCAAACCAAGTCCTGTCTAAATATACACAGAGCGGGGGGAAGGCAGCCTCTGACCCGGACAAATCTCGGTAAATCACACTTCCACGGCCACAGAAACCCCACAAAGCAAGGCCTGGCTCAAGATGCTGATTAAATCTTCTTAAAAGCAACCTACCTAAGAATAAATATTCTTGCCCCAGAGCGGGAGCCGGAGTTAGCGCTGCGACCAGCCAGCCATCGCGGGAGGTGGGCTGGAAAAGGTTTAGTCCCCCGCCTCTCGATTGTCTGGGAAGTTTTTTAGCTTGGTTTGCAGTTAGTAGTGTTATTTTTTTAAAAAATATGATTGAGGTTTTGTTTTTTCCCATAAATGAAATGAAATGAAAAATGTGCAGGCCTTTGATTTTTCGTGTTTCTCAACCCCTGCTTTGGAGGGCTAAAGAGGGTTCTGAAAGATGCCCAGGGTCTGGGTAAGTTGAGGATCCTGGCTTCCCTGAACTCCGAGATACCCTTTGGAGAGGTGGCCGAGGTATGGGGGAAAACAAAGCTAAGTAAATGTTCTAAAATGTAGAGTAGTGGAATATTGTTCTTATGCCTGATTATTTTACTTACTGTTATTTTTAAATGGTGGGTGATTGGTGATGGAGGCAATAGATGTTTACACGGGGGGGTGGGGGCAAGGGTAAATAGGACTATATCCCTAGAGAATTTATGTCTGGGAGCTCAGTCCTGGCACCCTCGAGTTAGAAATAGGCAGAGGCTACAAGGAGATGCCCTACTTCCCCAGCTCGGCCGGGCTCTGAAACCCGCAGCCGGGGCCTCGGAGGAGGGGAGGAGCGGGGGAAATGCCCTCTCCGCTTCTCTGGGCTGAGGCGCCTGACGGGGTCACCGGCGCGATGAGTCTCATGATCTCATCTTTCCTTTCTTCGCCGGCACTATTAGTGCTCAGATAGGCAGAATGAAGAGGGACCTACGTGCAAATCATGTGCAAATTGTCTCAGTTCGGAGTACGAACGGGTGCAGATTCTAGGCCAGGCCAAGTCCCTTATCCCCCAGATCTTTAGTTTTAACGAGGCTCGTTAAAAAAAAAAAAATCACAATAATATTCCACCCTCTAATTGCTCATCCCATTCAACAAATACGAGCACACTGCCTTTCACATTATTTGAACCCTTATTTAGGGGAGGGGGAGGAAGACAGAGAGGGAAGAGGGGGTAAATGGAGAGAGAGGGGGGAAGTGGCGAGATTAAGAGTTGCAAAGATTAAAAAAAATTCTTTCTCCCCAAGTACTCCCTCCCTTTCTCCCTCTCCCCCTCCCCTCCCCCTCCTCTTTCTCCTCCTCCTCCCCCCCTGCGCATTTGGGCTAAGTGGTAAAAACCTTCCTTACGTACTCATTATTGATTGGCAGTGCTGACAGTGATTGGCAGGGGTTGCCGTGGCAACGCCACAACGACACTCAGAAGACCAATAGAAAAGCGAAACAAAATGTTTCAATGCTGCACTCACTGTGGATTTAGGGGAGATATTATGAGGCTGTTGTCATTAGGGCGATTGCTGTTGAATCGCTGAATCTTGACTCGGTGGTGGTTGGCTCTCTCTCTCTCTCTCTCTCTCTCTCTCTCTCTCTCTCTCTCTCTCTCTCTCTGTGCACGCGCGCGCGCGCGTGCGTGTGTGTGTGAGCGCGCGCGCGCGCCCAGCCACTCTCCTTCCCCTCTCTCTATGTGGCTGTGCGGGTGTGTGTGTATGTGTATGTGTGTGGGGTGTGGGTGTCCTTTACTCCTGTCTTCCTCCTCCTCCTCTTCCTCCTCCTCCTCCCCTCTCCTCTCCCTCCTCTCTCTCTTTTCCTCCTCCTCCCTCTCCTCCTCCCCCCTCTCCTCCTCCTCCTCCTCTTCCTCTCCTCTCTCTTCCTTTCCCTGAATTTTCTCCTCTCCTCTCAGGTCATTCCATGGTATTCCGCTCCCCTCTAGAGCTCTATCCCTCCCACTTCTTCTTGCCAAACTTCGCGGATCCTCACCACCGCTCCCTACTTCTGGCTAGTAGCAGCGGCGGCGGCGGCGGCGGGAGCAGTGCGGGAGGAGGCGGCGGCGGCGCGGGAGGAGGCGGCGCGGGAGGAGGCGGCGGCGGTGGCGGAGGAGGCGGCGGCAGCGGCGGCGGCTCCAGGGCCCCCCCGGAAGAGTTGTCCATGTTCCAGCTGCCCACCCTCAACTTCTCTCCGGAGCAGGTGGCCAGCGTCTGCGAGACGCTGGAGGAGACTGGGGACATCGAGCGGCTGGGACGCTTCCTCTGGTCCTTGCCCGTGGCCCCGGGGGCGTGCGAGGCCATCAACAAGCACGAGTCCATCCTGCGCGCCCGAGCCGTGGTCGCCTTCCACACGGGCAACTTTCGCGACCTCTACCACATCCTGGAGAACCACAAGTTCACCAAAGAGTCGCACGGCAAGCTGCAAGCCATGTGGCTGGAGGCGCACTACCAGGAGGCGGAGAAGCTACGCGGCCGCCCTCTCGGCCCAGTGGACAAGTACCGAGTGAGGAAGAAGTTCCCGTTGCCCCGGACCATCTGGGACGGCGAGCAGAAGACTCATTGCTTCAAGGAGCGGACTCGGAGCCTGCTCAGGGAGTGGTACCTTCAGGACCCCTATCCCAACCCCAGCAAGAAACGCGAACTGGCTCAGGCCACGGGCCTCACCCCCACACAAGTAGGCAACTGGTTTAAGAATCGGCGGCAGCGCGACCGGGCGGCTGCGGCCAAGAACAGGTCAGTGCCAGGCCCCCGCCAGCCCCCAGCCCCCAGCCCCGGGCCGTTCCCAACTTTCCAGTCTCCCTGGCTGGAGGCATCGGGCCTGCGGAAGGGGACCAACCCTGGGAGGGCTGGGAGTAGAGACAGGGAGGAAAGGAGGCGAGCCCGGGGCCAATCTGGGAAAGTTTGCACCGCCCGCAGGGCGCGGGGAAGGGGAGCTAGTCTTATTAACTTATTTGTCCTGGGATGGAGGTGGGGGGTCTGGGAGCAGGTAACCAGCCCTCCGGCTCTTGCTGTGTGCCTTCTTGGTAAGTGTGAGGTGCCTTGGGGAGCCGGCCACCCAGGCCTTGCTCCGAAGTCCCCGGCTCTCTCTCCCGCCCCCCATGCCCAAGAATTGTCTAAAGCGGGACCGGGTTGGTGCTCCGAGCGGCCACAGAACACCAGAAGCAGAGCTCCGTGCCTACGCCTTTTTCTCGCACTCTCCTGTCTCTAGTTCATGGCTCTCTGCTCAGTGGAAAAACGATGGAGAGCACAGAGAATTCTTTATCTCAGTTCTCGGCTGTCCAAGAAAAAAATTCTATCCATTCGAACCTTGTAATAGTAATCCTAAGAAAATATGCTTATGTATATGTGTATGTATAGTATGGATGCATAAATACGTATGTGTATATACACACATACATATTTTGTGTATAAATATCTTTGGAGACTGGAAAGGAAAGAATTCTAATTAATACAAAGAGAGGACAGAATATTCATGCAGAAGCTTCTGCTATTTCAAATTCCTGACCTACTTACTGTGTTGACAGGGGTGAGAGGGAGCCGGGTAGAAACAGACATGACAAAAACGGCCTCTCCGATTGTCTATTATATCATAGATATGAGTGTTGGAGAGGGTAACGTGTATAGTGATGTGTGTCTACTTTCATCTTGAACTGGGCTGGTTCATGGGGGTTCGGTGAATCTTTCCAATTTGGAAAGTTGAGGTCACTATGAGCTAGGAGGGTGGTCATTCCCCTATCCCACAGGCCAGTTAGATATAAAGTTGTTTGAGAGCTTGACTATGTTAGCTGAGGTTGCAGGCCTGCAAGAAATGGAGGGAGAGAGGAAAAAAAAAAAACAGTGGAAGGAAGGAAAAAGAGAAGAGAAAGGAAAGAAGGAAAGAAAAAGAAATAAAGGAAGGAAGGAAGAAAATTTAAATTCCAAGGCAGAACCTTTTCTAGTTTTTCTAGGACTCCAACCAGTCCTCAGATCCAAACCTGCTGTGATAGTACTAGTAACTAGTCCTGTGCTGCTGACAGTGGGGTTGATAAAACTATGTGGGTTTTTGCTTGAGTCCTGGAATCTAGTAGCTGGTTTTTTAGTCTTAAATCCGCCAAGTTCTCTCTTGTGGAGCCTGCTTTTCCCCCGAGGAGGGGAAGACTCCAAGCGGTGTCCAGGCCTTCTTCTCTCCTAACCTCTTTGCCTCAGCATAGGACTGAGACCTAGCTCTCGGAAGAGAAAAGGATGTTTATATGAAGGTCGTCAGCACTCCTCTACTTAACTTCTTTCCTTTATTACCTCTTCTCTCTTCCCCTTCTACTTTCTTTTTCCTTCTTCCATCTCTGCCTGTCTTCTTCATTTAGTTTGTTATAAAATTTTTAAAAAATGCTTCCAGTATCCCACATAAAACCCACTAATGCCCAGTTTCAAAATGGCCTTGGAAGGGGTCTTGGAAACAAGGCCGTATCTTGTCTTCTCTGTCAACCTACCCAACTGGAGCTAGCTGCAGCACTGAGAACAGACTAAGAGAATGGTGGGGTGCCAGCCGAGAAACTGGGGTCTCTTTTTTTCCTCTACTTTTCATTGTATCCAGTGGGTCAAGATAAACACTTCCTATTCCTACCCCTTCCCCCGAAGCCAGCTTGATCGTAGGCCTTCCTGAGCCGCAGGACCTCGGGTTCGTTCCTTTCTGTCTAGGCCTGGCCCCAATCCTCTCTCCTTTCTTCTAATCTCTTTTCTCTTCTCCTGTCCTGGTTTCCCCAAGTTCTTGGTGACAACAGGAAAACCTCTAGTGAGGTCGGGGCGCCCACAGGACATAGTCTGAGGGGCAGGGAGGAGAGTACTGATAGGAGGAAAGACGGGAGAGAGAACACACTAAGGAGCGCCGAAGACTGAACAGATGGAATACAGGGGAAGGGGGGGAGAAGTGAAATGGAGAAGGGAGAGCCAAGGAGAAACAAGAAAAATGAGGGAAGAGGCAAAGGGAAGTATGAAAGAATCAAAGAGAAAGAAAAAATCGTCAAAGTGAAGAGAAAGAAGAGAGGAAGAAGATAGAAGGCCCCCAAAACAGAAGGAGTAGCATCGCTCTCGGCTTTTGGGGAAGCCGGTGACCTGGGGGCTCAAATGAGTTTAGCCAACTACAGGGCCCCAACTCTTCTCCAATTTTGAGTTGGGGGTTTAAAACAAGCCCAGGCCAGATTGGAGGGTGAAGTGGCTTAGAGGCTGTGGGGCAATGGAGAGTAGAGCTGTTTCATAGAAAATGAGTGGGAAGGAGAAAGGGGGCTCGGGTTGAGTCGCAGTGGTATTTGCCTGCACATATGGGTATCAAAAGACCTGAGTCTGTGCTTGTGGGTTTGTGAATATCAGTGTGACTGCAGCCCAAGTAGCGGGTGGGAGGTTGCAGGCGATCCCAGGTCTCCGGGTATGTTTATCTGGGGGATTCAGGAGTCCCAGGGGACATCTTTAGAATGCTATGATTTGGGCTGGGGGACACCGGGACTATGAGACTGTTGGTCAGTCCTAGAGGTGGGAGAGCAAAGGAGAGGACTGTCTGTCTGCCGGTCAGGCTGGCTATGTCAGGGGAGCCTCGCTCCGTGTTGTCTTTTTTGCCCCGCAGGCTGCAGCATCAGTCGATCGGACAGAGCGGCATGCGCTCGCTGGCTGAGCCTGGCTGTCCGACGCACGGCTCGGCAGAGTCGCCATCCACGGCGGCCAGTCCCACAACCAGTGTGTCCAGCCTGACAGAACGAGCGGACACCGGCACCTCCATCCTCTCGGTAACCTCCAGCGACTCGGAATGTGATGTATGATAGCGGAAAGACGGTCCTCCTCCACCTCTCCCTCCTCCTCTTCCTCCTTTTCCTTCCCCTCCCCCAACTCCTATCTCTCCCACCCTAGAGCAAACCCAAATCAGGACACACATACACACACATACACACAACCACACACGCACACACAAAGCCAAAATTTAAAAAAGCAAGAAACATTAGAAACTAATCAAAAACTGTCAACAAACCCCAACCACCTTCAGCCACCACCGCCACACAACGGACCCGGACGCCAACAGACATTCACAAATGCTGATGTTGCGGGGGGAACAATTAAAAGAGGTGACAATTGTATACTTTCTAGGACAAGCACGACTTCTCCTTTCGCTTCCCATGGACGAGGCACCCCACCTGCATGACGGTTTATTTGTATCTGGGAAAATATTCTCTATAGCTTAAAAAGATTTAAAAAGAATCGAACACACAATCACCACCGAGGCAACAACGGGCGACAAAGACCAAAAATGACAAAAACAGCAACAACTACAACAAAAAAACGAACCCACCAACGCCATCTCCGTTCTGAATTTGTACAAAAAAGAAAAAAAAAGAGAACTCCTTGCGAAGAGGGAAATAGCAAATGTTTCTCGCCTTTTTTTTTTGCTCTCTCTCTCTCTCTCTCTCTCTCTCTCTCTCTCTCTCTCTCTCTCTCTCTCTCTCTCCTCTCCTCTCCTCTCCTCTCTCCCCCCTCCCTCTCCGTTTTTAAGTCCAAGTAATGGTCAGCCAAGATGCAATCTTCTGTTTTTTTGTTCAGCAGACAATCATTTTATTCGTAAGCACCTTTTTTTCTACACTCCTGTCACTGCCTGTGTGGGTACTGGTTATAAATGTGGAAAAAGGATAGTTATGACTGTAAAAGATTTTTATTTTTATTTCAAAATTTTATATGAATTATGTATATCTTAATGATGCGGTCATTTTTCCCAGTTTGTAATATATGTGTAGAAATTGCCTGTATATGCTATTGCTTTTTTCTCTTCTCCCTTTTTGCCATTCTGTATCCTCTCTCTCCGTCTCTCTCTCTCTCCCACCTCCCTAACCCTTCAACACCTGCCCCTTATCTTTCTTTTTTCCTTTTTTTTTTTTTTCAAATTTTCCAAGATTTGGCGTTCCTTAGACTTAGCTGTTCTGGTCTGAGCGGCTAGGTTAGAGAAAGGGACCCCAGCATCAGCGAAATCGGAGAGTGAGACTGTAGTATTCTTATGCAAAAGCTATTTTGAGTATTTCTTAGCTGCTTTGGGGGTTTTCTCTCAACTCCCCGTAGGGCGCTTATACTGTTTCCTTAACTGCGTGTTTATCTATATGTAAAAACTTTCTAAATCAAATACAGTATTCTTCATTTTCTTACCTACTCACGAAGATTGGTGTTTTTGTCCATCACCAGGTCGATTGTCCTCTTCCCTCCCCCCTCCCATATTTCTCCCTTTACCTTGAGGGACAAAGGTTTTAATTTCGGATCGCAACTTTCTTAAGAAGGACCCAACCTAGGGCCCGCCTGAAAGAAAAAAGGGAGAACCGTTAACAACCCCTAAGCCCCAACCCAAACTTTGGAGACGGTGCAAACTGTGTGTGTGCGTGTGCGTGCGTGTGTGTGTGTGTGTGTGTGTGGATGGGGAGAGGGGGAGTGAGTAATAAGCCCCTGGTAAAAGAAGCTTTGAGTTTTCCTGGTCCCCAGCCTTGGGGAGCGGAATAACTGGGCTGAATTGGGACTAACCAGCATCCTAACCCAGAGTGATCCATTTATGACTTACCACTGGCTGCAGCTGTGTGTGTGTGTGTGTGTGTGTGTGTGTGT
>NW_020954556.1:49616298-49618876 GCF_900497805.2 Vombatus ursinus | reverse complement strand
TGTGTGTGTGTGTGTGTGTGTGTGTGTGTGTTCGAGGAGGTGATTATTGGGGAAGGAGACCTTTCCTGTTTCGTTCCAATTTTTTTTAACTGTCTGATTGTGTTTGTTCTTGAGTGGAAAACTGCACAAAGATACTGACAAAGCCGGGAAAGCGATTCCAGAGAGCAGATCTGCGCTAAGTGGGTGGGTGGCTGTGGGGTTAGGGTCAGGCACTGGGGGAAGGGAACAGGAAACTGGAAGGTAGCTTGTGGAACTCGGAATTGGAAAAATGAGATACACCCCACCCAGCGCTGTCCGGCTCTGGTCAGCCTGCTTATCCCACCTGCCCGAACGTGAGTGTGTATTTCTTTCTAAAACTCGGAACCCAAAGGCTTACCCAGTCCCATTTGTTTGGTTCAGTGTTCTTTAGAGAACATTTAAGACGTTTTGATATTTGGAGGTTAAAAATAAAACAAAATAACCTTCCTTCAACCCTTCACCAGAACCAGGGTCCACCCCTTAACTCTTTTGCACAGGGCCTGCTCTGGCCCCTAGCACCTTGATTAGGTCTCCTCTGCCTTTCAGAATAGCTCCTTACACGCAAAACTAAGTTGGGCTTCTTATGAGGTGGAGTCAGCAGCGGTGAAGCCACTCTGGAGACAGTCAAAACTTGTTCTTACTTGAAATACAATTCTCAGAGCGAGGAGGATTAGGAGAGTCGTGCCTGGAATTTTTTATTGGTTCCCAAACTAATTTCGACTTCCGATTCCCTCAGGTTTCAATAGTCATTTGGGCGGTGAGATGAGCGGCCTTGCTTACCCCATAGCAAAGGGTCTGGTGGGGCAGGACAACAAAGGGACGAAGGCCTAGGAAGTTTAAGACTATCGTCCGGGGAGAATGTCCTGGGAAAACAGAGGTCGGAGTGTGACATCCCTTCTCACAATGCTGTGTCCTAGGTAGTAAAGTACATCCCCTGTGTTTGGAAGTTAAATGTGGCATATTAAGTCTGTATGTATTGTGTCCACTGTCTTCCTCCTTCGACAAATAAAATTTTGGGTGTGTATTTTAACAGAGTTCCTTCATCTCCATAGACAAGAATTTTGTAGTATCTGCCCATGCTCATATTCTATATCATCTAGCATTTACTAAAACATAATGATATACATTCTCCAGATATACATCTTGGTATACATCTAATACCAGCATGAGCCTTTATTACTTGGCATTTCAAATCTTGACTTTAGAAGTGAGCTAATATACTACGATCCATATTTCTATGTGGCATTGTATCTCACACTCAGATCTTAAACAAAACTCTAGTGTTTCTTGAAAACCTGGGCCTCGGAAAGCAGAAGAGAGGATGGTCTGGGTAGTTTTCTCTCTGGCTAGCCTGCTAGGAAGGGACTGTGGAAGTTGGCCCTAGCCCTGGAAGAGTGGACTCTATTGGAGCCAGAATAGGCTAAGCCTGAGAAACACAGATTCCCTCATGTTCGGTGGCAGTGGACAACCAAATGGAGAAGTCAAAATGCCTCTTTTCTCCTCACCACTGAAAGGACTGGTTTTTTTTTTTCCCTGAAAGTCTGGGTCCAGTCCAAATCCCAGAACCTTCTCCCAACATAGCAGTGAGACACATGGGATTATCTTACACTCCAAGATAGAGATTCTTAGTCTTTTTTCTGTCATGGACCACTTGACAGTCTGGAGAAGCAGAGCGGACCACTTCTCAGAATGTTTTTTAAATGCGTAGGATTACAAAGGAAATAAATTATATTGAAATACAATCATCAAAATTAAGAAACAGAACAAACAAGTTTGCATATGCCAGGTTAAGAAATTCTATCAATAATTTCTTGGTCTATGTCTTTCTTGTGTGTGTGTGTGTGTGTGTGTGTGTGTGCCTGTCTGTCCATCTCATCTGTCAATCAACCAATCTCTCCTCTGTCTAGGTATCACTCACTGCCCTACTTGTTTTTCTTTCATATGTTTTATCTTACTTTATAGGTAGAGGGAGTTATAAGATATATGTGAGTTATAAGATATATGCATAGTATGAGTCTTGCCTAAGTGTATTCTTCCATGAACACTATCCTGTGGGAAGTGTATAGATAAGAATGTGTGCCCCTGGAGAATATACTTGCCTGTGTAATATAAGGAAGTGTACAATGTATTGATGTGTCTGTGTGATAACTCTGTGTGCAGTATAAATTTGCCTGCCATATTAATGTGTGAATGGTGTATTTGTGTTTTGTGGCATAATTGTATGTAATTTGAGTGTGCCTAGCTAGCCCAAATGTGTTTACAAGCTATGTGTCTGTGTGCAAGGTCTGTTTGTGTGTAATCTACTGCATGAACAGTACATCATGTTTATGTATGTCTAGTGTAAATTTGTGCAAAGCATGTGTGCCTGTAGTTTGGCTGTGCATGGCAGTGGGGGGGCACAGCTACTCACTTCTAGACACAAAGGCAAATATGGACAGCATTAATTTCTATTTCATCCCAATTCCTGCTCCCACCCTCAGGACCTGGAATGGTGGCGGGTAACCATCCTCTTTTCCTTTTCCCCCCTCAGTATTTTGTTCTTTCTTAGGTTACAAGTTAG
>NW_020954556.1:49610724-49616288 GCF_900497805.2 Vombatus ursinus | reverse complement strand
TTTCATGCACTTGTGTTCCCACAGATCTGTGGTGGTCAGTGTGTATGGATCATGGACTCACAGACATAACATATTCCTTTCCGCAAACATACTCCAACCACATACAGGCACATATGAACACACCTTAGATACCCACATACACTGATCTGTACAAACAACACAAATACATCAATAGGCAACATCATCGTCAACAAACATTTATTGAGCCCTTTCTTTGTGTGGATGAGTCCCTGTGCTGGGCACTGTGCATCAAACCCACAGACTCGGAATAAAGAGAGGTGTAGGACCACACAAGTGATTCTCACAAAAGAACAAAATCACACATGTGCACCTCCCCGCATTAGAGTATACGTGAACATAGGAACACAAATATCACACAAAATGCCATGGAGATGTGCCCAACACCAAGACAGCAAAGGAAAAAGATAGCACACTCTTACTGGCCCCACATACATACACAGAGGCACCCAGACAAGGGGCTTTAGTGAAGCACATGAGGTCAGACCTAAGAAAGCAAAGGTCCCTGTCCTATGGCCTATGCTCGAATAGATTGTCTACACCTCCAGTGTCTCTAAGTTGTGCTGGCTGAGAGAGAGGAGCAGAAAGTCAGGAGAGGGGAAAAGGAGAAGAGAAAGAAAAAGAGAAGCAGGAAGGGAAAGAAAGGTGGGAGGTGAGGGGAGATCAAGGAGAGAATATAGGGCAGGAAGAATAGAGGAAAGAGAAGGAAGGATGGGAAGGGATGAAAAGAAGAAAGGTGACAAGGGGAAAGGACAACAGGTATATGAAAAAAATTAAGAAGGAAAAGAAAGGTGAATAATTAGGAGAAAATAATCAGAGAGGAATGGTAAATGAAGAGAGGAGAAAGAGACAGAGAAAGGAAAAAAGAGAAGGCAGGGAAGGGACAAGAGAAAGAATGGATATGGTAAAAGCAGAGAGGATGGAAGATAGGTGTCTCTCAGGGTCTGGTGGATCTGGACAGCCAGTGGGGCTTGGGCAGGCAAACCCCATCTGAATTGTAGAGGGCTCCAGGATTGAATGTGAATGCCTCTGCAGGTCCCTTCACTGAGGGGGGGCTGGGGTAGGGGATATACTCAGCGCAGAATATCAAATCCCAGGGCCTATCCCAATGAGTGCTTACTCAACAGCCAGGCCTGAGAGGAGGGCAAGGAGCCACACGGTGGAGCCCTGGCATTGTTTCAGGTGCATTGTCCCTGGATGTAGATTTGTGAGTATTTGGAGAACTTGTGCGGCCTTGTTAACTCTGTCCCATCTGTATACTGCCCCCTGCCCCCATTCTGTACACACACACACACACACACACACACAGATACACACAGACATGCATCCTCCTCTTCAGTAATATCTACCCTAGGGAGACACAGACACACAGACACACACACACACACACACAGACACACAGACACACAAATACACACAGACACACATCCTCCTCTTCAGTGATATCTACCCTGGGGAGACACAAACACACACAGACACACACACACACAAATGCACACAGACACACACATCCCTTTCCTCTCAAATTTCCCTTTAGAGAGACAGCTCTTCTAGCAAAGATGTCTGAGGATCCTGAGGACTCTGAAGTCCCTGGGCTTCTTTCTTGGACCCCAGGGATCTTTCTGCTGGGTTGGGCCTGGTCTTAATAGCAAGAAGCAGATACTTTCTTGTCTCTGTTCTTAGCCTCTCCCTTTGTCTGCTTGGATTTTGGTTTCTCTGCCTCAGTCATTGTATTCTCTCTTTCTCTGTGTCTCACTGTATCTCTCACTGTATCTCTCTTTCTCTCTCCTTCCCCTCCCTTCCATCTTGAGCACCCTACAATGACATTTCAAGCTGAGAAGAGAAGTTTCCAAATGCAGCCCTTTTCTGGGCTTGTCTCCTGAGCCAGTCTGGGCCCCAGTCCCCATGCCCCAGACCAGGGCCAGGTCTGGCCTAGAGCTGAGGGAAGGCCTGGAGCCCTTCCAGACTGGAGATGGCTTTAGATGTTGGATTTTCAGATGAGTATTTACCATCATAACTAATTTCCGACCATTATTAAATAGAAATTCTCAGCAGGGCTCCTTAATGATGGAACACACTACTAATTACAGAGTTTGCTGGCGGTTTTGGCTAAGCAGCCTGGAGGGATGGGAATTGCGTGCTGCCTGCAAAGCCCATACTGCTTCAGGAACAGGCAAGCCTCTGAATACCACAATCAGGGCACTGAGGCACTGAAGGTTTCCAATGCTGGTTGGTCCAGATTGGGTATCTGTGCTTTTGGGCACTCTCAGCCCAGCCCAACCTCTCAGAGCTCAGGTGGAGGATTCTGCCTTGATCTTTAGATAGCCAGGTGTAGACAAAGACACTGGCAAACAAAAACATCTGGAATACTAGCGTGTTAGTGCACAGAGGGATCTTTAAGGTCAGCCCCAGTCTGACTTCCTCCTTTCTTGAATGTCAAAAAAAAGGCCTCCAAGGTTCTGCGATGTGCTCAGGATCATTTAACTTGTCTTCAATTAGGACCTGAGCCTCTCAACTCCCTGCAGCCCCCTCTTCCCCTTTCCTTTGTGTGATGTCACCTTCTCCTTCTGCCTCTCCCCATGCCTCCATTTGCTGAGATCATTCCTGTGCAGATACCAGGCCAGGCCAGGCCAGGCCAAGCATCCCCCCAGTAGCCTCTATCACCTCACCACTGCTCTAGCAATGATGCTTTCTTCTTTCTTCTCATCCCTCCCTACCTTGGATTTAGAACTAAGAAGCCATCTAGTCCAGTTTCTCTCCCTCATTTCAAACTTGGGGTATCCCAAAGGCTTAAGGTAGTTTTAAACTTAAAAGTTTACTAAGCCTTTGGGATGCCCTAGATAGCTGAGGAACCCAAGGTCTACTAAGAGGTTTAATGACATGCCCAAGGCTGCAGAGATAGGAAGGGGGAAGGAAAGGGAATCCCTATCCTTTGGGTTCACATCTTGCACTCCTTCTGCCATCCCTCATCCCCTCACACCAACTGACAGTTTCTAGCTGTCTGTTACCACCTAAGCCCGTAGGCAATGGGGTAGGGCTAGGGAGAGATGCAGTCCACAGGAGGTTGGCAGTGGGGACTTTCCACGTGAAATTCCTATGAACAGCAGGAAATTCAGTGGCCTCCCTCTGGGCACCGTGCTGGTGCTATTCTCTCTGACACTGTACTTCTAAAAAGACTTGATCGTGTGTGTGTGTGTGTGTGTGTGTGTGTGTGTTATGTTTGTGTGTGTTCCAGACAGACAGAGAGACAGAGGTAGAGAGACAGAAAGAGGAGGGAGACAGAGAAGAGAGGAAGAGGAGAAGGAAGAGAAAGAAAGAGACAGAATAGAGAGAAGAGGGAGACAGAGAGAGAGAGACAAAGAGAAAGCTGAGAAGGAGAGACAAAGGCAGCCAGAGAGAGGAAGGGAGGGAAAGAGAAAGGGGGAAGAGGGACAGGGCCAGATACATATACCTGTGGGTAACAAGGCAGTTGTGATCCATATGGGTCCTATGTGGGTCCATGGCAAGTATGTTTGTGCTATGTGTATAGACATCGGGAACATCCTGACAATATAAGTGGGTGTCTTTGTGTGTTTTCATGGATACTCCTCTTTGTGTGATTTGTGTCCATTCCCCTGACTCTGCCTTTGTGCCCTGTCTCCTTCAGCTAGGTCAGAGATTTCTGAAAGTTCACTGGGGCCAAAGCCTCCTCTCCCCCCACAGTATCACTACCCCTATCCCACCAGAGTCCCTCAATGGAATATCCCCTTGTTTGTGGAGACCTCTGTACCCAAAGGTCCCTGGAGCACCTCCAGTTGGCCTCCTGTGTCTTGGGGGGGCATACACTACTCCTGTGGTTCTTCACTGAACTTTCCCATTCCAACGGAATGTAAATTCCTTGAGGACTGGTTTGTCATTTTATTTTTGTATCCCTACTATCTAGCACACAGCAAGAGCTTAACATCCGCTTGTTGAATTGAATTCTTCCTTTTCCTCATAAGATTTGTGGGCAGGGCTTGGGAGGAGGGAAGAGGCTTGGATTCCTGGCTTGAGGGTAGGGGATGTGGATTTCCTTAGAAGAGTAAACCAAAGGTGAGGCTCACTGGCCCTACGTCCAGACATATATATTTTATATATATACACAATACTTTAAATTTTTCAAAGTATTTGATCCTCACAAAAAAATAAACCAACTTGTGAGATAGGTGCTATTATTACCCCCATTTTACAGAGGAGGACATTGAGGCTGAGAGAGGTTAAGCAATACAGGGTCATACAGCTAATAAGTATAAGGGTTGGGATTTGAACATAGTTCTTCCTGATTTCAAATCTGAGACTCTTACCCACAGTTTCAGCTGCCAATGAAGGTGAGTTAAAAAACAACTTTGTGGTGGACAACTCATACTGTACGTCCTATAAACATCTTAAATTCACTACATTTGAACTGACTGCATTACCCTCTCCCTCCCCAAACTTTCTTACTACTGTGAAGGGCACCAGCATCCTCCCAGGCACCCAGGTTTGAAACTAAAGTGTTCTCCTTGACACCTCAATCTTTTGAATCCCCATACCCAATCTGTTGCCAATGCCTATTGTAAAATTGTAACACCTTTCTTATGTGCTCCCTTTTGTCTTTTGACAACTGTGACCACCATGTTTGAGATCCAGGGATACTGGCCTCCTTCTTTTCCTCCAACAAGACATTCCATCTCCTCACTCTGGGCATTTTCACTGGCTGTTCCTCTGGTCTGGAGTCCTCTTTTTCCTTATCCCCAGCTCTTCCTTTCCCTGGCTTCCTTTTAAGCCCTGGATAAAGCTCCACCTTCTACGGGAGTCTTTCCCAATCCTCCTTAATGCTAGTGCTTCTCCTCTGAAATTACCTCCAATTTATATTTTGTGTATTTTGTTTGTACATAGTTATTTACCTGGTGTCTCCTCCGTTAGATTGTGAGTTCCTTGAGAACGGGGACTATATTTTGTCTTTCTTTGTATCCTCAATCTTTGGACAAGGTCTGGCAAATAGTAGTTGTTTAATAAATGTTTATTGATTGCTGATTTACTGACTCAGGCATGATTCAAATCAAGGTTCCTTCTGACACAAGGAGAAAAGAGACAAAAAGGTGCTCCCTGTTTCCTGGATGATGATTTAGGGAGCCTGGACAGCACCCAGCTAGCTCAGATAAAAGGAGAATGACTCTATTAGTGGTTCCATATTTTCCGGAGTCCAGGTGGGGGTGCAGGGAAGGGGACAGGAGCATGGTCTCTGGAATCCCCCCATGGGAGACCTAACTATGGAAGAAGGTGCTGGGGCAATAGGGGAGGAATGGGGAGGTAGGATGTCACAAGATCAAGCTGTAGGGTTTCTGCTGTTTTGAAGGAGGAGGAATGATGGAAGAAGAACAGCACTCCTCACCCAACAACCAAGAATAGGGGTCCTCAGAGCCCACACTCACTCCCTGGGGTCTCAGTTGAGTTGGGCCCCAAACACTAGAGATCACACTGTGGGATAGAGCTCAACAAATTCTCTCTCTCTCTCTCTCTCTCTCTCTCTCTCTCTCTCTCTCTCT